>NC_079531.1:10080038-10380038 GCF_003711565.1 Takifugu flavidus | reverse complement strand
TAAGTAGAGGTATGTAACAGAATGAGTGTCACATTGAATATGACGTCAGGGCAATTACATGTTGGTTTGTGCAAAGCCACTATGAGGATCAGATACAATAAGGTGGGGCTAACTATGGTACTACTTCATAGTGGAAATGTGACAAAAACGGTATAAAGTATCATACCCCCCGGCCCAACCCCTCCCTTCACCTCATCATTGTCTCTGTGCATCAGGAAGACAACTCATTTAGATGTTTTAAACATCAATCATTATGAAATGCTTTGAGGGAATGGTCTCTGATGGTATCAAGTCTTGTCTTCCAACCACCTTCGACCCCAATGAATTTGCTTATCAAAAAAACACGTCTACAGAGGAGGCATTTTCCATGGCAACTCATGCATTGCTGAGTCATCTTGAGCAATGGGACAAATACATGAAGATGCTGATCACTGACTACAGAGTTGCCTTCAAAACCATCCCCCAGACATTTTGAATGACAAGTCCCTTCACATGGATCTTGCATCTATACTCAACATCTCTACTTACTATAGACCCATGACTGTATTACAGGGTTAGGGTTGTGATTTGGCTCATAAAAAGGTGAGACTAGTCCAATTCAAGAGACAAGGTCTGGAGACTGTCAAGGTGGTGCAAGATAAATAACCTGGAAATAAACACCAGAAAAACAAAGAAATCCTGGACCCAAGGAAGAGAGAATTCAAAGCCAATGTGGATTAAGGGAGCATGTGTGGAGCAGGTACACTCTTCAATTACCTTAATTCTCCATCCATCCATACCTTAATTCTGTCTTCTTTATTTCAAATATTACTGGAGTTTCTTTTTTCAGACTGGTGAGGTATACTTAAGATGTTCGTTTTACCTACTGGCATGCACTCAATGAAAAACCAGCTACAATTCAACTTCAGATGCAAAGATGAAGAAACAGCGAGTCTAAACGTCAAGAGCCCTATCCCAAGCGAAAACATGAACATCATAAGCCAAGCGAAAAAGACCTTCATAAAAATATAAATAAGAACAATGGCAAACACTACTAAGCCTTAAAGTGTCTTTTCAAATGCTGGGCCATAACTTGAGGAGCAAATTAGCACACATTCATTGCCTACATACATATGCATGTATACAGAAGATGAATTTAATACTACAAAACAGCAAATAATAGAAAAGAAAAACCATAGCCGCTGCCATTTTATGCATAAACTTTATTTCTGTTGAAGCCATTTAGCAGTCCATTTTATGCAGTTGTGGATATTCTTCTGTGGCAATCTGCTGAAAAGAAAACATCATCCTCATTTGTGTAAATTCTCAGTCATCCAGGTCATTGTATCCAAGGTGGTTTTCTCTGTCAACTGGACTGGGTTTCTTCTCTTGAAGACGTTTCGCCTTCTATCCAGAAGGCTTCTTCAGTTCTGAAACCCAGAAGGCTTCTTCAGTTCTGAAACCCAGAAGGCTTCTTCAGTTCTGAACTGAAGAAGCCTTCTGGATAGAAGGCGAAACGTCTTCAAGAGAAGAAACCCAGTCCAGTTGACAGAGAAAACCACCTTGGATATCATCCTCATTTCCATTTATGTAAGAATTTACACAGAAAGTACTTGTATTCTGAAAGATGGTTTTACCTCATCTTTACTGGAGAATACGGGTAAATTGCACAATGACACACCTCATGGAAATATATAATCTCCCATCGACGTCTCCTCTTCTACAAGTTTACTTGCACCCACGGCGTCACCTTGTGGCCCTCTCATTACTACACTTTTTATATTCACAGTCCGTTGTTGAGGAATGAAATGATGGAAGAAATCAGGTTCCTGTTCAGTATGAACACACAAATTAAGGGTGCTCTCATTCATTAATTCAGTCAGTCAGTCTTCTTCCTGCACCTTAGGTAGTTGGATCAGAGTGCGTCCCCCTACATGAGCCTGGTCCTGCTCAAGGTTTTTTCCTGTTAAAGCGGAGTTTTTCCTTGCCACTGTTGCTTGTCTGGGGTTAGGCCCTGGGATTCTGGAAAGCACCTTGAAACAATTTTTGATTGTAAAAGACGCTATATAAATAAAGATTGATTTGATTTGAACACCAGCAAAAATGCATGAATACAAATTGAAGATGGAGATTTTTGCAATGTGATCAGAAATGTCCCATTGTGTAGGTTCACTGCAGATTAAGCAGAACTTCATTCCTAATAATGTGTTATTAAATTCATTAATTTCACTAGACAATTCCACAGAAATTGTGACTGTGTGCTTCCTGCTCTGGTCTGTCCCTGCCCTCATGCCTGATGCCCCCAACCCAATTCAATACACACCCTCATCATGTCCCAATCAGCCTGTCTGAATGCCTATATGTTCAGTAGTACTGCCCACTGTTACGACCCTACCTTGTTTGTAACCCGAAAGGTAATGGGATGCACATAAACCAAACCACAGAGCGGGTAGACTTTCACGGGGAACTTTATGAAGTAGAGTCACTCAACAATATAGTACTCAAACAAACAAAAAAATCCCGTCTGGCAGAGAACAAAACAGGGATAACAGAAAGGGCGGCCACCTCTACCAGCCCAAAGAGGGACCATCGGATAGGGAGCCGACCTTCTAACCCTAACCCAAAACCACTAAACCCTATCACCAAACAAGGCCGAGGAAGCTCTGCCAGCGGGCGTGTGGGGATCCACGAATGAGCAATCAGGCGGGTGATCACAGGAGCAGCTGTGGCAGGGAAGCGAGAGAGAGAGCATGAACATGCCGCATCTGTGGCCTTACGTAGGGCAATGGCCAATTAGCCTCACCTGGAACACCTGGTCACAGGGAGAAAAGAAAACAGTTATTACTTGGGTCATCCCCTAGGGGGAGACAACGTAACACCACACACACACAAATTAATAATCATCAAACACATGATTTCATTGGCCGATTTGAACCACTTAGCAATGACTGGGCATTTAAATTTTAGTGAGCTTACTGTAAGTTAAACGACGTTGGAGAAAAATCAGTTTAAATTGTAGCAGACACAGAAATGAATTGTCACAGCCCCATTTCCCCAGTTCCCTCCTGTCCCTCTGCCCCAGTAATTTTCCACTCTCCCTGCCTCTGCTCCACTCTACCTGCCAGCCACTCCCACCCTGTCAGCTCAACTCCACTCACCTGCAAGCACAGCTGCAGCTCATTCCCAATCAGCCCTGCTTATAAGCCTCCCCTGCACTCTCAGTCTTTGCCAGATTGTTCTTCTGCTTTCATGCAAGACTTTTCAGCGTTGTTTCCCTGCCAGATTCCCTGTTATCGACCCTGCCTGCCTTGCCTGTTCCCTGGACAACCTACCTGCTTTCTGCCCCTGACTACGACTTCTGCCTCAGCGTTTCTGATTTCTGTCTGCTCACCTGGTTTTGACTTCTCCACCTGGCCCCGACTTCGCTGCTGCTCGTCCCCAGTCTGCTCCGCTACATCGTCAGCCTCATCTCCTGTAAGACCCTTTCTGTCACTTCTGCTCACTGTCAGTGGAACTGCACGGTTCTGAGGATTTACGTCCTTCCCCCTTGGTTCCGCATTCCGGCTCTGTTCGACCCACTCCCCGAGCCTGCAACCCATAGACTTTGTGTGGGCCCTGAGCCTGAAGAACGGACTGTTTCCTTGTCTGCCTGAGTTCCTGTTTGCCTGTGTGCTAATAAAAGTCGTTACCACGGTCCAGTTTTCCAGGGTGCTGCTTTTGGGTCCTAATCGCACCTGTCACATGACACTACACAGCGCATGTCAGCTCAGTAGAACTGACTTTCAAATATATTCGTGTGGAACTTGGTCATTATCTTGAATAGTGAAAGTTAAAAACGGCAAAGTTTTAAACTATGCTTTAAGCCTGCTACACCCTAGGTCACATGGCCTCCTGTTCTAGGCTCTCCCATACATCCCAATTAAGAGTTGGGAGGGAAATTCCAGACCTCAAATGTCCCCTGTGTAGACCATTTTGGCTCTGTTTGAAAGGTGTTTCTACGTCAAAGTATGGCAGAGCTGTTTGCCGTGGGGTTGTTTTGTTTTTTTGTGACCTGTGAGGCCTCTCCTATTAAGGGATTTTTTTTTTTTTTTTTCGGCCGTGAAAACCCCCATATCTGCATGTGCGCACTCACAAATTTTTAAAAAGCCATGTTTTGGGTGTTTCTCATGAATTTCTTTGTGACCGTAATAGCCACGACTTTTAAACCACATATCACATAGATCTCTCTCCCTAAGCCATATATTTTGGTGCAAAGCATACAGAAATTAAACAGGAAATAAAAACAAAATTGCTCTCATTTTCTCTAAAGCATAAAGGTCTGTACTGTAATAGCCCAGCAGTTATTAACACCTGAAATAGAGTGCAGATTCACAGTTTTCAGGCTTAATCAACCAAACAGACAGAACCACAAGTTGTTGTCGCAGCCACAACTTTCACTGCTCTGAAACTCACAGCCTGACATCTCACAAACTCTCTGTCCTCTTCTGGCACATGTGTCCTCTCCCAATTACCAGCACTGTTAGGAGTCCCAAGTGTTTTCCCCCTCCCCATCTGTGTCTTGTCTGTGTTTCCCTTGTCTATTCTCAGGCTGGGCGGAGTGGCTTCCAGACTCCCCGTCAGGCGATCGACATACACCTGAGACTGATCTCCAGCCAATCATCCACACCTGCCATTGACTTGAAAAGCCTGGTCCACTTTCCAATCATCGGCAATTTGTTGTTAACCCCCCGCAGTACAGCCTGGCTCCTAAAACTCCATATGCAAGATTGTCTCCTCGTTCCTGTTTCCACTTTGAAACTGATCATTCGTCTCTCCTGCAGATTGCCTTTTGGATGCCTGTTCGCGCTTCCCAGCCTGCTCCAGCTTGACCGTGTTTGTCTGCTTCCAGCACCATTTGGTTTTGCTCTGAACCAGGTTTTCAGTAAATCAGATTTTCAACCTCACCCAGTCGTATGTGTCTGCATTTGGGGTCTTGGTTTGTGTCTGCAGTGCCTAACAAGCACACCTATATTCAATCTGGTTTCCCCATAAGGTACATGATTGGTCAATGAAACACAAACAAAACATTGCATCAACAGTAATACATGCTTAACACAGGTTATCACAGTACTCTTTTAAGAGCAAAAATGTTCAAAACCAGAATCTATTTCCTCTTCTTTGCACTAATTTTTTACTCCAAATGTTCTATCTGTCTTTTCGCAGTGATTCACTGTCAGTGTCTGTAGGTTAAGATACAGACAAATTCTCTGTGGCTCCCTCTGGCCCATCAATTCTAATTCTAATCTAATCAGCCAGAACAAATGAGGGCCCTGGCCTGAGTCCTGCTGTCCTCACCACCTGTCACAGTAGGATCAGTGGTCTGCTCTTAATTCAGACATCCCATATCTCCACACTAAAATTTGTGCTGCCGTGAACTGGTAGAAAGCCAATATGAGTCATTACTCTGATTTACTCTGAATGACAGCTTCTGTGAGCACAACGGTATAAGAACATGAACACCTCAGAGACTGCTTATTTTTCTGTTTGGGAACTTTGCATGCTAAACTCTTGTTTTGCAGTAACTTACTTTGAATAACATACATTTGAATGGAGAAAGTGTACATGGTGATGCCACAGATTGGCAAACATGTACCTAATAAGCACACACTCAATTTCTGCTATGTTTTTGATCTCCATGCTGTCTGTCACCATTTGTGTCACTGAAAGCTTAAATTTTGCAGTTGGCTGTATATTCATCATTATCAACACACCTCTACTAAAACCTCCAAAAACGATGTTTGCCCTAAATTTTACAAGACTAGGTCTAATTTTTAAAAAGTCATCTCAGATAACAAAGCTAGCAGTTAACTGTTGACTGTTCTTTTCTTTTAAAAAAAAGAAAACACCAGATTAGCATCATATAAAATTCATTTTATTTTAGTTCACGCATAACCTGAGCGTCAGTTCCTACCAGAAGATGGCATTCAAAGATTGATCACATTTATGATAAACGACTCTCTTGACACACATGTTCACTCACCAAGCAATGAGCTCACACTATTCAAAATGCTTCCAAATCTGGAAACTGCTGATAAGGTTACCATAGCAACTCATGTCATTTCAACTTTATCAGTTGCCCTGTGACTGGTCCAGACCACCTGGTGAAAGCTTGACCTCTGACCACTGAACAGCTAACAAGTGTGTTATTTAATTTTTTTATTGTTTCAAATGAATCATCTGATAAAGGTCAAACACACACATCACACATCTGCAATGTTGTGTGTTGTGTTCCAGGGAGGCTTTCAGCTGGAATTAACGCTCATTAAGGTTCATTGAGGCTGCTTGAAATGCGGACTCCTGATTGGCCGGCAGGTGAATTGGTGATTGAGGCTCTGTGTGTTTCTGCAGCTGCTACTTCCTGTTTAATTAAGAAATGATCGTTCGACTCTCATGATGGCACTGAAGAGGTGTGTGACATCACCCTTTTCTATCTGAGACATCTGCAGTTTTAGAATCTTAAGGATGCCTGCTATACTGAAGGTCAAAAGTAAGCTTCTCTGAAAGTTCTTCCATTCAGTTTCATAAATTCAGATTAGTTTAACTTTCAAACTAATCTGAACTCATGAAACTGAAGAGAAGAACTTTCAGAGAAGCTTCAGATATTATCTAGAAGGTAGAATATATCTTGAGGAACAAAGTCAATCATTTTTTTGATTAACAAATTATTAAAATGGACATCGTTCATTAGAAGATATAATCCAAATAAATTCCTCACTTTCTGTTTAATTTGATCATATGTCACAGTCTTCACATCTTTCATATCAACACACTCTCTCTCTCTCTCTCACACACACACACACACACACACACGCACACACACACACACACACACACATGCCCTCCTGTGTAAAATCAATCTTCATGTTCCATGGACATCACATACATTCATTAATATATGTGATTGATTGATTGATTGATTGATTGATTGATTGATTGATTGATTGATTGATTGATTGATATTGACATCCATACATTTTTTCTCAAAGCAAAATTTATTCATTGTTAAAAATATTTTAATTACTGTTGCATTCATAAAGCATATGAAAAGAAACATGGCAATCGGATGAAAAAAGTTCTGTCAGGTTCTGATTAAGACCTCAGCAAGAGGTAAAGGTCTTCCAGAAGAAGTTCTTGCAACCGGCCTTTCTCTCTCGGGGAGTGAGGAAAGGTCCGATCCCGGCAGCAGCAGCTCGTTCCATGTCAATGTGGACCTCTTCAGGTTCTCCTTCAGCCAGAGCAAGGTTCTCTTCCAGAGCCTCATTCCCCACCTGCAGGAGGTCTGACAGGAGCAAGTTTGCCAGGGAGGACCGGGTCATTTCCTGAAAAAGGAAAAGACATGAACCATCATGCCAAACCACCAGCATTTATTATGTCTGCACTACAGAAAGTCATTAAATGAAAGGTCACTTTATCTTCATCATGATGAAGATCTTCAGCAGGACAGAACTGCCCAATGACAGCAAATTTTTGATTGATTAGAGTTAGTGACAATAATAGAGCTAATCATATTTTTATGAATTTACAATGAGCAAAAGTCAATAAACCTGACCATTTCAACAACAACCATGGTCATTAATTAAAATAAACATTAAAACAGACATTTTACCACAGCCATGTCATATTGTCAATAGACTAAAAACATGGTATCTCATGTCTACAAATATCTATAAATTTAAAATGACAGACAGACAGACAGACAGACAGGCAGGCAGGCAGGCAGGCAGGCAGGCAGACAGACAGACAGAGACAATCGGTGAGCAGACGGACGGATGGATGGATGGATGGATGGATGGATAGATGGATGGATGGATGGATGGATGGATGGATGGATGGATGGATGGATGGATGGATGGATGGACAGACAGACCTGTTTGTTGCCCATTAGTGCGTTGGACTGCAGTAGCAGAGGGAGTTTGAAGTCTCTGTGTGCAGCAGAGGAGCAGCTGAAGGAGGCGCTGAGGGAGAGGAGGAGCATCAGGAGGCACATGGAGTTGGAGGAAAACATCTTCATCAACTAAGTGTTTCTGTCACTGGCTCTGCAGATCTTGTGGCTCTTTTCCATCTGAGCTCATCTCATATATAGCCCCCATTCCGCTGACGTCATGCTGTGTGTGCATGTGAATGTTAGTGAGTCTGTTAGAGAGGGGAAAAAAGAAAGAGATGATGATGATGATGATGATGATGATGATGATGATGATGTTTGCTGCTTCAGTCTAATGACCCGTTCTCTTTACTTCCCGCTGCTTCATAAAGTTCCTCTGCAAGATGACGCACACTTGCATGTGTTCAAACTGTGCTCACAGGATCCAGGAATGATCAATAGTTGATAATGACATTAGTTATCAGTAACTTTCTGCATTATTTATTAAATAAAATGAGAGTTGAACCAAACATTGAAACATTGCAGTTAACTTTTAAGTACAACACAAGTACATAATATAATTTAAAAGACTAATAATTGATTCATAGTTGAGCTGCAAAACAATGCATTGTGGGAATGAAACACTGCTGCTATAAAGCTGTAAACAACAACAAAATCTCAGAAAACAATGAAAACTTTCAGGTTGATGATGCCTGAGACAGAAGAAGCACAAGAACTACTCAAGACCAGCCCTTAAGCATGTAACCACACACTCCATGTCACTAACTGTAACCAAGGCAAGACAAAGGTGTTGGCACGTGCACACACACAAAAACACACACACACACGCACACACACACACACACTTTCACATTTCTGTCTTTTTGAGGACATAGATATAATACATTACTCAGCTCCTTACCCTTATTCCTTTCTGTTCTAACCAGCAGCTTAAACATAACTCAAACACTGATCCTGACCCTGACACTGACGCTGACACTAACCCTGACCTGAATTCAATTCCAACCTCAACCGTGTCCTAACCCTCCAACAATCCTTTGGGAGTACTTAATATGTAGTAAATATGAAGACACAAACATACTCGCTCTCTCTCTCACTCCCTCTCGCACACACACACACACACCACACACACACACACTCGTACACACAGATGTGGAGTTGATGTGTCTAAATGGCTAACAATCCATTGTCTTTTTCGAACCTCTGACCCTAACCCACATGATGTTTGTAGTCCTGAACCTGGACCCTGGTCCTAGTTCATTTCTGATATAATCATCAATCTGGGTTAGGGTATTGCTTGCTGTATTTCCCACCCATCTTCAGGGTTAGTTTTTAGATTTGCATTTAAAACAATGAAAATTGCTTCAAGAGAGCAGACATCAGTTGACCAGTGTTGATCTGAACCAATCACAGACAAATTCAAGCTCAGATATTCTTTAGGTTTCTTGTCGACTCGATTGGAGGTTAACTGTGAGAGAAGTTCACTCAGCGTTTGTGTTCCACAGGGAATATTTTCTCTAAACTGGTAGCCATGTCCTGTTGAGTGTTAATGTTCAGTAATATGTGGAATCTGTGGGAGATCCATGAATAATCACAGCAGTTAAAGTGTTTGTACACTTCCCCACTGTTCTACCAAGAACACTGATCAAACTCCGCTGTGAGAAAGGAACACAGCCACAAACATCTTTGGTTTTCAAAAATATCTTCAGAACTTATGTTCTGCGTTGTGTTCAGCGTCAAACAAAACCTATAATGATGGCATTTGATTGGGTGGTGTTTCTACTGTATAGGAGTGAAGAGAACAATGCCCAGAGTACCACACAGAGAAATGTATAAAAATAAAAATTTCACAAAAATAATTGGAGAACTTGTATCATTCATAAATTCAACAATCAGACAAGTTGTTTCTGTGTGGCAAACATTAGCCTAAGGAATGGCTTCTTGCAGTCCCAGACAGCACACAAAAAAATAAAGGGGAATAACACCTGGCATGTAAAGAAGGGTGGAGCTCATGAGGGCATCTGACATCAATAAAAAACACAGGAAGCAAATGGAAAATAAAACAGGAAACATCATTATTAACTGGTTTTCTAAGAGATACAATTATTCATTCATCTCTAGCTGCACTGACCTGGCTCTTCCAGTGATGAGATGGCTGGACTTCAGCAGTCAAATGACTATAATCCAATGAAAGAATGTACTGTTTTTCACACTTGTCCGACCGTTATCATATGATGCAGCACCCAATCCGACTCCCAAGAAGTGTCTCACATGGATGCTGAGTGGAGGAAGAGTTTTAACAATTGTCTTAAATGATTAAATTATTATTATTAAATTACAAATGTAAAAAATTCAAAAAATGCTGAAATTGCATGCCCATCTGCCACTTGTCTGTCTGCCAACGTGCCTGTTTGTCTCACTGTTTTTTTTCCTTTTCCATTTCTTGAAACATGACACTGCATATGATTTACATCATATCTTGTACACTCATTCACAGAACATTTTTTTATGTCCCTGCACTTGATTTGTGTCCTTGTCTTTCCATCTATTCTCTTCTTTAATTGTGTTTCCTTTTGTTATTCCCTTGTCCTCGATTTTCTCCAATTCCCTGTCACCATCTTCTTTTTCCTTCTCTCCATTTTACTTTCTCTCATTTTGTCTTCGCTCAGAGGGAATCATCTGGATTCCTGCTGAGCATCAGCTACAGGGACATCGCATGATGTTTTCTGGACTGATAATCTTGGTGTGTGTGTGTGTGTGTGTGTGTGTGGTGTGTGTGTGTGTGTGTGTGTGTGTGCATGATTGATTAGTGTGGACCGATGGATACATTCAAATCCAGTTGTTCAGCTCACAATGTGGAATCTGCTATAGAGAAGTATTGTTCAACAACCGTACTATGCCATGAGAGATTGTGAGGTGTGCCAAATGATCCAATTTCATTTAATTTTTCTAAAGAAACTAATATTACACCATTGTCGAATATCTGTGCTGTAAAAATAATTTATTTCCTTATATCTCAGTAGGTGGCAGCAGGTAACTCATTATCTACACGATGCAGAGGTAGCCATGTGTGTGACAATGTACTTGTGACAATTCTGGAGATGTTTTTGAAAAGAAAAAGTCCAAACTCTGACAATATTCGGAGCCTGATGAGGGCCCCAGTATGAGCAATACAGTGAAAGCTAGTTTTCATTTGGATTTACTTTCACCGAGACGCGAAAACACAGACTCCATTGCTGTTCATGGGCGGAGAAAAGTTGCCCGACAGTGCCATGGAGCCAAGTAAGCTTAAACACCATCTGTAAATGGAATACCAGTTGCTCTTGCTTCTGTCAATTTTTCTTCTCATTTTATCTCTTTCTAACCTCTCTATGTTTTCTATGTTTCCATCCCTTGTTGATTCATTAAAAACATAATATAAAATCAAAGCCTAAAGTGCCAGCAATGCTAGTGAAGTGTATGAGAAGTCGCAGCCTGGATTTTAGTTTCAGTTTAGTAAAGTTTTATTTTGTGTATTTTCGAGTGTGAGACAGAGCTTATTGTAGTTTTGTTCAACTTAATTGGTACTGGAGCTGTTTTCAATTAGTGTCTCTGGCTGATAAACATCTAACAGGTTGCAGCAACCCCCCCCCCCCCCCCCCCCCCCCCACACACACACACACAGAGCATTCCACCTGATAATACTTTCAATATATTTTCCATTATTCCACTATGTCAGCTTATTTCCTGTTTATGATAATGTATGTTAGGCATCAAATCAGCAGCAACTGCCTGTCTGTCTTTCAGGCTGTTTGCCTGTCTGTTAAGTGTTAAGATTATGTTTGCTCTCTCTCTCTCTCTCTCTCACTCGCTCTCTCTAATTTCCATTAAAGGTTCATTAGACTAAACCATCTGTTCAAACATTGATACCTACAGCAGTTGACACACATTTTTCAGTCTCATGAACCAGACTAGATCAATCCAGACAAGTCCAGACTCGGACCACAACACATGTGGTCCGAGTCTGGTGAAAAGCAGTTATTCTGCTTTTACCTCAAATCGTTGTGATTGGTCCACACCAATGTGATTAAAAAGATTTGAGGTTATGGGGGAAAATTAATGATTCTCATCTGAACATGTTTTTTCTTCTGGCTTTTTCCTTAAAAATCTATTAATCTGTTTACGTTTACAACACTTCAGAATGGAACAATAGATTTTTCATTATGTTTTGTAACCAATGAATAAATTGCACTACATGAAATTTAAATGTTTATGTCTGAAGATGTTGTCTACAAAAAATAAGAATTCTGAGTGTTTTAGTTGCATACAGAAAGAAGATGGAGCCACACATTTGATTATTTTTTTAATCACTAATTGCATTAAATACTCAGACAAAAGCAGCTAGAAGCCTGTTCTTTGGTCCTTCTAGCCCTAAAGAGAATGATGGACAGGTGAAAGCCATTATAAGTGCGTAAGTAATTACACAAATGCAGATAAAGGAGAGGTTAGAAACAAACTTGGTACCTGGGCAGAGCTTTAACAGGAAGTGGGGCCCTTCCAGTAGAAATTCTTACAGCCTGCTTTGCGCTCTGGAGGGGACAGGTTGTTGGTTGTGTCAGCGGACCGCTCCAGGTTCATCCTGCCTCCGGTAGCCATAGAAACCACCTCTGTGTCTCGCTGGCCAGTACCCTCTGGCATAGACATCTGAGCAATCAGGTCCTCCACAGCACGTTTACTCCATTCCTATAAAATGATGACTGCCTTGAGAATAGATCAGAACATCTTACCAGAAGTCTCTACAACCAGACAGCAGCATTTCCCCAACAAACAAAACCAACCATATACTTGTTTTCAACCACGAATCCCCTACTTTGCCCTGTTGACTAACTTCTGGAAACCAGCTGGTACCAGCACAGTACCAGCACAGTACCACCCCTCTGCACCAGCAATTTGGTTTTGTGGTTTTCAACACCACCCCTAACATCATCCATTTCCACTGCTTATCTCACCTAGGCTTTTTAATGGCTCCACTCCTGCCTTTGCAATCAAAAACACTATTGGCACTATGCTCTGGCCTTGTTCTCTCCTTTATATCATTTATATGCTCTTTTTTGGTCAAATCATCTGAAGTCTGGAACTTGATGTCATCCTCAATTCCTCCATTAACAAGTACATGACCAAATTGGCCTGCTTTCACCTCAAGAACATTTCCAAATTCTGTTCAAGTCCCAACCCAGATAAAATCCTCCCTGTGACTTCAGTGAACCCTAGGAAGGCTCCAGTATGTCCTGAACTCTGTAGCTACAGTTCTCACTTGAACAAACCCAATGCAATGCATCAACCCTCACTCCATTCCTGTCAACTCCTCTTATAAAATCCTGCAACTCACCTATGAATGCTTCAGCGCTGTTTCTTCTGGTATCTCCCAACACAATATGTCGCCATAACACTGAATTAATTGATTAAATCAGTTGATGAATTGATTAATAATATGATCACTTTTAGCTGACTGATAAACATCCATCCATCCATCCATCCTCTACCGCTTATCTGAGGTCAGGTCGCAGGGGCAGCAGCCTAAGAAGAGAAGCCCAGACTTCCCTCTCCCCAGCTACTTCTTCCAGCTTGTCCGGGGGGGATCCCCAGGCGTTCCCAGACCAGTCGAGAGACATAGTCTCTCCAATGTGTCCTGGGTCTTCCTGGGGGCCTCCTACCGGAACACCTCACCAGGGAGGCGTCCAGGGGCCATCCTTACTAGATGCCCAAGCCACCTCATCTGGCTCCTCTCAAGGTGGAGGAGCAGCGGCTCTACTCCGAGCTCCTCCCGGATGGCAGAGCTTCTCACCCTATCTCTAAGGTAAAGCCCAGCCAGCCTAAGGAGGAAGCTCTTTTCGGCCGTTTGTACCCGTGATCTTGTTCTTTCGGTCATTACCCAAAGCTCATGACCACAGGTGAGGGTAGGAACGAAGATCGACTGGTAAATCGACGGACCGGTGCAGAATTCGCATTACTGCGGATGCCGCACCGATCTGTCTGTCGATCTCCCGCTCCATTCTTCCCTCACTTGTGAACAAGACCCCGAGGTACTTGAACTCCTCCACTTGGGGCAGGATCTCCTCCTTGACCTGGAGAAGGCACTCCACCTTTTTCCAGTTGAGAACCATGGCCTCGGATTTGGAGGTGCTGATTCTCATCCCAGCCGCTTCACACGCGGCGGCGAACCGATCCAGTGATCGTTGGAGGTCACGGGCCGATGACGCCAACAGGACCACATCATCTGCAAATAGCAGAGACCCGATCCTGAGGTCACCACACCGGACCCCCTCAACACCATGACTGCACCTAGAAATTCTGTCCATAAAAGTCACGAACAGAATTGGTGACAAAGGGCAGCCCTGGCGGAGACCAACCCTCACCGGAAACGAGTTCGACTCACTGCCAGCAATGCGGACCAAACTCTGACACCGATTGTACAGGGTGTGGACGGCCCACATCAGGGGGCCTGACACCCCAAACTCTCGGAGGACTCCCCACAGGATCCCCCGAGGGACACGGTCGAATGCCTTCTCCAAGTCCACAAAACATATGTGAACTGGTTGGGCAAACTCCCATGCACCCTCGAAGACCCTGCTGAAGGTGTAGAGCTGGTCCACCTGATTGATAAACATCTAGATCAAAACAGCCAACTGAAGCAAAAGTGCAAAATTTCACAGAATGGGGAAATTTATGGAAAATGTCTAAAATTAAACTCAATTTTTTTCATTTGACTTGAACAAATAAGAGATTAAACTGGAACACTGTAAAAACACTCTATTCCCATTTTTTTGGCTGTCTCACCTGTGAGAGTAGTCCTGCACCATGAACATGCTGCAGCAACCGGTGGTGACGTACCTCCATCTCCAGGTCTTGGTTCTGGTTTAGGTCTCTGTCAGGTTGAGAGGACACACCCTGAATGCATAGAACCAACGTTGTGAGCATCAAGATGGTGGAACTATGGATACGTTGCATACCTGCAGAAATATGAAAAACAGAATAAAATGTTTAATCACAAACTCTTGAATAAAGAATAAAACATGAAAGACAAAAAGAGAATATTCATACTGATGGCTGGTCTGGGCCTGCTGCTGATCCTGGTCTTGAGTTTGGTCTAGGCTTTTCTCTTGTCCTGCGACAGTTTTGAATCATTGTACCCCACCCCCTTTGAGTCATGTGACAGGCAGTGTCTTACTGGCTGCTAGTGATGGAGGAATGCTGCCGTTCAATAAGAGTTCATTGGAGTTTATTGCCTTTTAACAGAACTGGAGATAAAACAATAAAACGGTTCTAGCAGAACAAAGATGGCATCCAGATGTCTGTCTAAGCGCAAGCAGAACTAACGAGGCATCAGCAGATTAGCAGAGCTAATTAGCCTCACTGACTAAAGCAACAGCTGACACAAACTCAACATTTACTGAGAACAAACAAGCATACAACACAAACCAGTGACATCAGGAAATCCCAGCATGCTTAGCAACAACAGGGCAACCAGAACAATCTGTGGAAAACTGATGTAAAATTAATTTAATCTGTTAGTCAAAACAGATAGAAATACACAGACACACGTACACACACACACACGCATAAACAAGGAGAGAGAACTGGCTCCCGCTGACATGATGCATTTCCCATCTAGTGCCAAACTTAATCAAAAATAATTAAACCTGACTCAGTTCTAAATTTAACTCTAGAATAGTCTTTCAAAGATATTATTACTTTCTAAAGAATAGAACTGAATCTTTTTCTAAATGTTTGATTAAAAAACCAACAGGTCTTAAATGACATTAAACTAAAGGGTCAAGCTTTTTTAAGACCCTGAGTTGAGGCAAATATTTAAAAAACATAACCCAACTTCATTGAAAACCTCTCTTTACACCTTTAATTTTATTCGCTGGATTCTGCACAGCTCTCATTTGCAAAAACACTCCTGCAAGTAGAGAAGCATTATCAAAGTTAAAGAACACAATAACTAGCATAATGAGTTCACTGCTGAGCTTTGTCACATTTGTCACCATGTCATTAAAATGGCCTGTGTACAACGGTAGAATAATTGCAAAGAATGTTGGGAAGGAAATCTTGAAGGATGAGATAAAGGTATCTGGACACAAAGAAAAGACCAGTTCTGCTCCAGTATCCTGAGGAAAGGCCATCAAGACCTTAGCAAAGATGTGAGGATATGAAGATGACAGGCTCAAGTGGGAAGCTTCTTTATAGGTGAGAAAAGGTATTAAGAATAATTGAACTAAGACTGGGATGGCAGAAATACAGTATATCCATGTCACCACTACTGACAGATATCTGAAAATTAAATCTGAAACAACTTGAATACAGTTTCAGGAGGTTAGTAGAATTACAACACAGTTCAGGAGATGCAATCACAAACAGTTGTACCGCAAACATGGACAAACACTGGCAACTAATTTGTCACGGAATACATTGGTTAGAACCCCAACATCAAGACTTCCTGGGAGCTTCGATGGAGATGATGTGGGTGGAGAATAATTTCAAATAAAAGTACATTTGTGTCTTCGGGATAATCTGAAACATGCAAACAGCTCAATGTGCTGGAGGGCATGGCCTGAAAGAATCCCGCTCCCCCTATCAATGACTAGATTAATGGGTGAGAGAGCCTTTTTGGGACTGTGTCATGTCGAACATAGTTTGGTGGGCATTCCTTTCATTGATGGATTTCAACTTACTTTGATGTTATTTGAATCATTTCAATCATTACATTATCCTGAATTAATTAATGCACAACCACTGGAAAATGTTATTTTTCTTATTGTCTTTTGTGCTAGTATGCTATTTTCATATTCACATTACAGTGATTTAAACTTAATGTGTCAAACAAACTGTAAATTTAATTGATAACTGATTTCTCTGAACGTGTTCAATGACAAGTTAGGTTTTATAATATCTGGATTTATTGTTAGATTTATTGAAGTTCCGCTTCAGTTTACAATGTGGTAGGACCAGTATCTGCAGACACCCTCATGTTCAGCCTTGAATTACATTTGCCTCCATCTTGGAACACCGAACACGAGACTTAAAAATTTCATTTTAATTTCATTTTAATTTCTCTTATAGACTTTGGACTGCATTACATAAGCAATCATTTGATTAACTTGGTAATGTAAGCCCATTGGTGCTATGTAGGACATCATCATTCTATGCTAATTGATTGAAACTAAACCACAATTTGAGGGGGGTATTGCAATCTAATAATTCAAAGTCTCATTTCCACACATCAGGGAGTGCCACAAAGCTCTTATTGCATTCTGTATAATTCAGTGTCATTGAGTTGATACAGTACAGCGTAATGGTCTTGGACCAGCCAAGAATGAGATGAATGCTGTCCTGGGCAAGGGGCACAGCAAAAGTCCTTTGACTTTCTAGAGCTCAGTTTCTTTCCTGCCTGAAAGTGACTCTTTCCTTAGAGTGAGGCTGGACCAAATAATGGGCTCCAGAGATTTCCAGTTACTTCTTCAAGGTCCAGCCAATCTCAGTGTGATGTCGGCCCACATTACAGTGTTACGTAAATGGTTCTGGAGTTGACTCAAGAGGAGAGGAGATTTTTTTTTTTTTACAAAAACACTTTATTTACAATTTACACAGGGACACAAAACACCCTGTTTAGAAACACACAGAGTAACAATAATAATAATAATAATAATAATAATAATAATAATAATAATAATAATAACCACAATAAAAAATAGATAAATAAATAAATATTAAGAAAACAACAATACAATTTATCCCACTAGGGGGTGTGCAAAGTGCAAATGATCCTCCATAACAGTTCATAATACATTTCTGTGACACCATACTCACTCACTTTCTACCGCTTGTTCCTCCACTGAGGGTCGCGGGGGGACTGGAGCCTATCCCAGCACAATGGGCGGAGGCAGGGTACACCCTGGACTGGACACCAGTCAATCGCAGGGCTAACACAAAGACAAACAACCATTCTCTCTCACACTCACACCTACGGGCAATTTAGAGTTTCCAATTAGCCTAATCCCCAATCATGCATGTCTTTGGACTGTGGGAGGAAGCCGGAGTACCCGGAGAGAACCCACGCAGGCACAGGGAGAACATGCAAACTCCACACAGAAAGTCCCCAGCCTCAGTCCCAACCGGGGATCGAACCCGGGGCCTTTCTGTGACACCATATATCGCAGAATTTGCCAAGGTCGTTTATCATTTTATAAAACCAAACTCCAACGTCAGCCCACACCGGACATTGCAGCGCCACACAGAGGCGGCCTCACTATCTCCAGTTTTTGAAATTTTGTTTTTCCTAGAGATGTAAATTGCCATTTTGGCCTCACCACAGATAAAATTTAGGAGTTGCCACTTGTTGCAAGCCACTTTGTTGTACCCTGCACTGAAAATAAAAGTTCTAATAGAAAAAGTTTCATTAAAACCATTAAAAACACCTTTTATGACATTAAAAAGTACAGTGAGCCTCTCACACTCACTGTACGCATGGAACACAGTCTCTTGCCCGGAGCAAAACAGGTGCTGGTCCAACACAGTGAACACAGCAGTGTTCATAGAACACTGAAAGAAGAGCATTCAGGGCAACGGCCTCATGTAGGATCCTCCACTGGAGGACCCTCCAGCCGGGGCGTGCTCCATCCCTTCCCAGCTGATCAGCCCACACGCTGGTGCTCCTGTTTGACAGTCCTCTCCTGTTTAGTACCCTCACGCAGTTGTCTTCTTATCGACCGCTACCAGGGAGAAGGTCTTTGCTGGTCTGAGGAGAGGACCGTCTAGATTCCCGAGATGGGCGGCCAGCCTGATCTCTGGGAAGATGTCCTCGCTGTCAGGTTTGGTCCCCTGGCCATAGTCCTCAAGGAGATGACTCTCTCTCGTGCTGAGTCTGTTCTTCCACAGCCGAAGCAGCCCCTCGGCTGCCTGGGTAGAGCAGATGCCCAACAGGGAACCCACTGCCTCACTCTGCCTACGTACCACTATTATTATATCGTCCGCGTAGGCAGATAAAACAATTTTTTTGTAAAAGGACAGTAAAACCATGCCGTCCAAATTTGTACAGATCTTAGAGAGGAGGGGTTCGAGAGAGAGAGCGTAGAGCATTCCAGAGAGGACACAGCCCTGCCGGACGCCTCTACGCACCATGAAGGGGGCACACAGACTGCCATTGAACTTCAGCATATTCGCAGTATCACAGTACAGGACGCGGATCATCGCTATGAAGCCAGGGCTGAACCCGAACCTCTCCATCACCTTCCAGAGGAACTCACGTCCTCCTCCACACATCCACCAGCCTTTTCCTGGTCTAATAAAATGAGACCGGTATCAACGTCCAATGACCTCGAGACTTCCAAAATATCCCGAATTAGGTGGACGTTATCTACTATGGACCTGCTTGGCACACAGTAAGTCTGGTCCCGGTGGATGACCTGCTCCATAGCTTCCCTGAGCCTGGAGGCCAAAGTCTTGGACAGAATCCTATAATCCATACACAGCAGAGACAAAGGGTGCCAGTTCTTAATCTCCTGCAGGTTGCCCTTTTTTGGCAGGAGGGTGACCACCGCTCTCCTACAGGACAACGGCAGGGAACCAGAGGCCAGGCTCTCGTTGAATACCTCCAGCATGTCATGGGCCACAATATCCCAGAAGGCTTTGAAGAACTCTACCGTGAGCCCATTGACACCTGGAGCTTTCCTTCCTTTCATGCTGAGGAGGGCGGCGTGGAGCTCGTCGAGTTGCAACGGCCTGTCCAGCCGCAAGTTTGCCTCCTCAGAGACCCGAGGAAGGTCCCCGCAGAACTCATTGAACAGGCCATCATCCCTGCAGTATTCACTCTCGTAGAAGGAGGAAAAGAACTCCACTGCCCGCTTCCTTATCTGGCCCGGCTCCACGAGTTCCTGCCCTGTGCTCGAAAACAGTGAATGGATTATTAGTTTCTGTCCACGTTTTTTCTAGCGCCCAAAAAAGAAGATAGAGGGAGCATCCATCTCAGTGAGGTCGTGTATCCGGGACCTGACCAGTGCGCCCTGTACCTGATTGTCCAGCAGGCTGGCTAAGGCCATTTTTTTGGATTGGAGGATTTCAATACACCCTCGATCTCCTGTGGAGCTGCCAATCGCCTCTAGCTCCACTATCCCTGTCTCTAGGTCTTTTATTGACCTGCGTGTGTCGTGCGTGGCATTGAGAGTATACCACTGGCACAGGAGCTGTATCTCTAATTTACCACGGTCCCACCACTATCCTAAGCATGTAAAATCCAATTTTTTCTTTCGAAACTCTGACCAGAAATGACATAAAACCTCTCTAAAACTATTGTCCTGTGCTAGGCTGGAGTTAAAATGCCAGTATGCACTCCTGGGCATAATGTTCTTTATAGTGACTTCACCTAAAACCAACAAGTGATCGGTAAAACCAACTGGCATGATGTTACAAGTCAAGTCTGGCCGAGGAGATCCTACCGTCACCTAGGCGGGACCAAGTGTATTGCCTGCTGTTTGCGTGCATCCTCCTCCACCCATCCACCAGGCCATGAGAATAGGCCAGCTGTCTCAGACAATGTTGTGAGGCTGGATGAGGCTCTGCATGGTCACAGTCTAAAAAAGACTCTGTGCAGTTAAAATCCCCACCCAGGAATAAAAACTCTTCATCCCCACAACAATTTAAAGCAATGCTGACTTTTTCTAAAAAGCTCTTCTCTCTGTACCAATGATGGGAGCATAAATATTAATAAAAACCAAGGAGTGGTTCTGGAGGCGCGTCTTCAGCAAACACCGACCCCTCACCACATGCTCCACCTCCAGGGATGATGCAGTGAAGCCCCTTGAAAAAAGGAGGCCCACTCCACCACTGAGGGTGGTGTTGTGGCTCAGCAGCGCCTGCCCTTCCCACTCCTTCTCCCAGTCCGCTTCGATGCCTCTGTCGCTGTGGGTCTCCTGGAGGAACACGACATCAATGCGTTTTCTTCTTGCTGTGTCGAACACAAGTGCCCATTTTTTTGCATCCCTGGCTCCGTTGACATTCAATGTTCCAATTTTGAATGTATTCATGGCGAGGGAAAAAAATCAAAGACAGTTAAAAAATAAATACAAGGAAACATGGTAAAGTTTTTTTTCAATTCAGCTCTTTCCTCACCTTGTCCATGTGCTTCTTCAGCCTATAAATTTCTGGGTCGGTGAGATCCAACGTTGCCTTTTTCCTAATTAGGAAGCTCGCTGACCGGATTAAAAAAGGAGCCTGTCAGGGAAATATGTTCCCAGATCAAGGCCTTTCATGCCCTTAATCTGTGCAAGGAACTTTTTAAACAGGCTTGGAGGGTACAAGTCAAAATCCTGCCCGTCTGGCATTGTGCCGGACAGTTCGTTGCAGTTTGACATGGACTCGCAGTCGCTGGTGTCTGTGCCTGCGGCTACATCCTCCAGCCTTCCAGTTTTACCCCCCTTGTCCTTCATAGCGCTTTTCTGCTTGTTCCACCGCTTTGCGGGAACAAGCCACCACTCGGACGCACCACTAGTGCCCTCACCTGCGCTCGCTGCTCCCTCACCTGTGTCCACTGCCCCCCAACCTCGCTCCCCTGTGCCCACTGCTCCCTCACCTAGCTCCCCTGTGCTCACTGCCCCCTCACCTCACTCCCCTGTGCTCACCCAGCTCGCCAGCCACTATCCCTGGCACCCCAAGTTCACCTATCACCTGACTCACTCTACCCAGCTCACCTGTATGGATCATGTCCCCAGTCTCTCCTGCCTCACCCAGTTTGACTGTTTCGCCCATTATCTCACCATTTTTCCCCAGTTCATTTGAATCACACAACCATATCAATCACCCCACCACCCAAATCACACACCACCCCAGTTAAATCCACCTTCCCCCCGCTTCACCACTCTAGCCATTCATTTCCACGACTATCTCTACATTCTCACTCCGTCCACTTACCTCAGTCTCACTCACGCACTCGCCCCGTTTCTCCTCCGCGTGCGACTCCGCCATCGCTCCGTCCGGGACAGCGGGGCCTCCCTCCACACTGAACCACCGCCGCCTCGCTGCCAGATCCCTCACCAGGAACTCGTCGCCAATAAACGGCGGCACATTGGACAGAGTAATCCGTGCCGCCGGTTGTGTCAGCAGAGTCACTTGGACAAACAGTCTGCTCACAGTGATCCCCGTCTCCACCAACTTGTTAACTTGTTCCACCTTTTCCAAGAACAATACGACCGCCCTGTTCATTTGGGCTGCGGATTTAACCGAGCTGTGGCCAATTTTTTGGTCCACAGCCATTGCCACCTCCTCCACACTAAGCACGGAGCCAGCTCCCACCTTGACTCCGTGCTTCCTGCTCAAGCCGGTTAAGCCGGCTTTGGCAGCCATGACGGCCGCACGTGGTCGGCCACCCCACACACTCGCACAAGCACTCGTTGAACCAAATAAAAACCCGAAAAACACCACAATAAATTAAACTATATTGTTCAGCATTCACTCACACACAAGAAAGGATAGAAAAAAGCACTTTCGCACAGTTTTAGCTCGCTCAATTGCTCGCTCGCTCCTCCGCTCACACACGTCTCACACGAGGAGAGGAGAGGAGAGGAGAGGAGAGGAGAGGAGAGGAGAGGAGAGGAGAGGAGAGGAGAGGAAGCCATGAATGGGTGACAGAAGCCTGTCAGATGATCATGTTTCTGTTACCCGGCAGCCTTGGCCTATAGCAGCTTGGCATCTGATGATCTTGTAGGTCAGAAGAAGAATTTTATAAACAATAATTTAATGAGCAGCTCAAGAAAAGAAGCCAGCACAGGTATTGACCAACCTCATTACTGACCTATGCACTGATCTGCCGACCTCTGACACACCAATCCGCTCATCTCATATACTTATGTTACAGCATATTGGATCAGCTGGAGGCTTTTTAAAGAATTGTTTGGGTATCCTAATAATAACAAATTGAAATAGTCCAGCCTGGAAATAACAAATGCTTGTCAGCATCATGCTGGGTCAATATTTTTCTAATCCTTATAATGTTTAGCAAATGAAAAAAGAGGCTTCTAGAGAACATTTTTATACATGAGTTAAGAGATAGATCTTGGTCAAACATTACTCCAAGATTCATCTCAGGAACGTTAAAGGCTAAAGGGATATCATCTCATCCCATCATATCATAGCCTAATGTGATCTAAAGAGGTCATCCAAGGCCTTATGTCTTTAAGACAAGCCTGGAACTCCAGTAACTTCTCTGTCTCCTCTGGTTTCATGAATAAATATAGAGTGTCAGCATAGGAATGTGGCCAAAAAATGTTTCCTAATGGACACATCTACAGAGTGAAATGATTGGTCTAAGTACGGTACCTTATGAAACTTCATTATTAAACCTTCTATATGAGAAGGTAGCATCATTAACATTCAACAAACTGGTATCTATCTGATAAATATGATATAAGCCAGCCTAGTGCTGCCCCTATAATCCCAATCACATGTTCCAGTCTCTGTAACAGGATGCTATGATCAACAGTAGCAAAAGCAGCATTGAGGTACAGCAGAACCAGCATAGAAACCAGTCACTGACATGAAGCTATGAGAAGCTCGTTATTAACTTTAATATGTGTGGTTGCTGTGATGAGCTCTAAAACTCTCTAAAAACTCAGACTGTTCCTCTGCAGGTGCGCCAGTAACTGTCACCAGGAGGGTTGGATACAGGCCAATAATTTGCAGGATCCAGTGATGTTTTTTTAAGCAACAGTTTGATTATTGCAACCTTGTAGAACAATTGATCTAGCAGGAAGAGAACTGCCAATTAATTGTAAATCATTCTTCACCCTAAAAGAGGTCAAAGAAGCAGTGATGGCGGCAAGATCAAGCTCCTCCCCAGGCCCCAGCAGAGTCCCATACAGAGTATACAAGCAGTGCCCCAAACTCCTTGTACGACTCTGGAAGATCATGAAGGTGATCTGGCGCAGGGGAAGGGTCACCACTCAATGGTGGTCTGCAGAAGGAGTCTGGATTCCAAAAGAGGAGGATGCAAGTAACATCGAGCAGTTCCAAATCATCTCGCTGCTATGTGTCGAAGGGAAAATCTTCTTCAAGATAGTGTCCCAACGGCTTACAGATTTCCTCTTGAAGAATGGTTACATAGACACCTCAGTACAGAAGGGGGGAGTCCCAGGTGTTCCGGGATGCCTAGAGCACACGGGTGTGGTTTCCCAACTGATGCGGGAGGCAAGGGAAAACAAAGGCGACTTGGCAATACTCTGGCTAGACCTATCAAACGCCTATGGATCCATCCCCCATAAGCTCGTCGAAACAGCATTGACAAGACACCATGTGCCAGGAACCATCACCAACCTCATTCTGGACTATTACAACAACTTCCATCTGGGGGTAACGTCAGGATCATTAACATCCGCCTGGCAACGCCTGGAGAAAGGTATTATAACAGGCTGCACTATTTCGGTGCCACTCTTCTCCTTGGACATTAACATGATCGTTAAGTCGGCTGAGGTGGAATGTAGAGGCCCCTTGTCAAGATCTGGCACTCAGCAGCCCCCCATAAGAGCGTTTATGGATGATATAATACAGCAGTGGGCCGGGCGGGACTGGGCAGCTTCTCCATACCCCGCTACGACAAAGCCAGAG
Source organism: Takifugu flavidus (assembly GCF_003711565.1). Taxonomy (NCBI): domain Eukaryota; kingdom Metazoa; phylum Chordata; class Actinopteri; order Tetraodontiformes; family Tetraodontidae; genus Takifugu; species Takifugu flavidus. The sequence goes on along the minus strand of NC_079531.1, from coordinate 10,355,506 downwards.
GGAGGGAGAAGCGGAGTATGGTACAGGATGAGATCAGAGCAGAGGTGGAGGAAGATCAGAGGGTCAAGATGGTGGCTATGTACCAACAAGGCGCCTGGACAAGGTGGGAGCACGCCGAACAGCGAAAACTCACCTTGCCGGAGCTCTGGAGACTCGAACCCCAGCACATCAAGTTCCTCATCCAGTCAGTATACGACATTCTCCCAAGCCCAACCAATCTGCAGTGCTGGGCCTTAGCAGCCACTGCGGCATGCCATGAAAAAAGAGAGCCACCCTTGAACACATCCTCAGTTGCTGCCCGAAGGCCTTGGGGGACGGACGGTATTGCTGGCGTCACGACCAGGTGCTTAGGACTCTGGCAGACACAGTCAGTGCAGCAATCAACAACTGTAAGTACCAGAACACTCCCAAGCAGTCCATCACCTTTGTCAGAGCTGGGTGAGAAGGCACAACAACAGCCAAGTTCCTCTGGAGGGCTTCTCACCACGGCACGGGACTGGAAACTGCAAGTCGACCTGGGAAGACAGCTCAAGTTCCCAGAGCATATTTTGGCCACTTCACTCCGCCCAGATATGGTGCTAACATCAGAGTCAACGAAGCAAGTGGCCCTGGTTGAGCTTACTGTCCCCTGGGAAGACAGAGGAGGCCAATGAGCACAAGAGGGCCAAATATGCCAATCTGGTAATCGAGTACCAGAACAACAGCTGGAAAGCCCGCTGCGAACAAGTCGAGGTGGGGTGCCGGGGTTTTGCTGGCCAATCATTACCCCGCACTCTAAAACTCCTTGGCGTAAAAGGCCAGCTGTGCAGAAGAGCCATCAAAACCATCATAGAGGCTGCGGAGAAAGCTTCAAGGTGGCTATGGATCCGGAGGGGCGATCCGTGGAGTAGTGGGCCACTTAGACGCAAGTCGGGGGCTGATCACCCCTGGTTGGGTCACCCGAGCGAGGGTGTTTGATGATTAATGACCCGAAACACCCTATGACCTCGGGTTCATCACTGATGATGCGTCCAAGTAGCACCTAGAGGTGTATTCAATAACCATCAAGTGTGTTGGGATGGGATCTAAATGACTTAGATCTTTGAGAAAAAAGGGGTAAAGGAGTTTAAGGGCTGGGTGGAGGTATGTTCCCACAGTCAGCACATCTGGTCATGGTCTAGCTGTTACGGTTTCAGGGGCTGTTGCTGTTGTAGCTGTTGGGATGGCATGATTAGATTTTCCTTTAATTGTTATAACTTTATCAGTGAAGAAGCTCATAAAGTCTTCTCCGCTGATTGAAGAGGAGCTACATGGAAAGGTGGATTTCTGCCCTCCAGTTCAGATGGGTGATGCCAAGAGTCAGGCTTTCAAATTAACAGGGGGCCTTGTTTGGGTCTAGGATTAATTAATAACTTGGAGTGATAGATTGCTGTCAGGGACCAGACGAGAACCCAAGAGTGACACCAGAGTTCGGTTGAACACAGCTTTATTATCAGGAACAGAAGGTAGGCAGGATTTACCAGGGAGCAGGCAGGATCGAATCGTCACCAAAAATCCTGATTATTTGTACACAAAATCCATCCTCCTTTCTTTCCTCAAGAAGATTTCAATTACTCTGTTGTGCAGATTATCCGTGCGTTTCAATTCAATTCAATTCAATCTTTATTTATATGGCACTTTTCATACACTAGGTAGCACAAAGTGCCTCACAAAGGATAAAAACAGCAAAGAGAACAAGAGAATCAAGAAAAGGACACACACACACACATGCATACAACACACTTACACCCACACACACAAACAAGCTGAGACATGGCTGGGCACCGAGACCTGAGGCGAAGGAGACGCCACCTTTGGAGGCCCACCAGGCCGAGGGAGGTCACGGTCCGTGACCACAGGTGGTACCGCCACAAAGACCACCCCGACCCGGACAGACCGGAGGCTCCACACCAAAGCACAGAGCCCCCTAACCACCCAGGCCAGAGTCGACAATGGGACAGCACCCCCAGCGGTAGACCGGAAACATCTCCCAGTCTGGCAGGCCCCCATGAGGAAACACCATGAGGAAACACTGGAGCTAAAAACTGAAGGACTGAAACAGTAAATGGGATAAAAGGTATAAAAGCTAAAAACTGAGGAACTAAGAATTGAAGGAGTAAAGCAGTACTAAGACTAAAACAGACTAAAACAGTAAATAGGATAAAAGGTGTAAAGACTAAAAACTGAGAAACTAAGAACTGAGGGAGTAAAACAGTAAAACTATCAAGTAAAATAAGGATAAGACATAAAAAAGCATGAGGACATAAAAGAAATTAAAAATAATCAGAAAATCAGTTAAAGGCCTGATTAAAAAGGTGTGTCTTGAGCCTCTTTTTAAAAATCTCAACAGTCTCTGCGGCCCTGAGGTTCTCCGGCAGGCTGTTCCACAGTCGGGGACCATAATAACTGAAGGCCGCTTCCCCGTGCGTTTTAGAGCTTACATGTGGAATGGTTAAAAGGCCGGTGCCGGAGGACCTCAGAGTCCGCGAGGGTTGATAGAGTAAAAGCATGTCTGATAAATAAGTCGGGCCAAGACCATTAAGACATTTAAAAACTAATAAAAGAACCTTAAAATCGATCCTGAAACGCACGGGTAGCCAATGCAGCGATTCTAAAACCGGTGTGATGTGCTCCCGCCCTCTGGTCCTCGTCAGCACTCGTGCAGCTGAGTTTTGTAATAATTGTAGGTTAATAACGCTCTTTTTTGGAAGACCAGAGAGCAGGGCATTACAATAATCTAAACGACAAGAGATAAAAGCGTGCATCAGCACCTCCGTGCTGGCCTGAGAGAGAAACGGGCGGACTCTGGCTATATTCTTCAGGTGGTAAAAACCTACCTTTGTTATGTTTTTGATGTGTGGAATAAAACTAAGCTCAGAGTCAAAGATCACACCCAGATTTTTTACATATTGAGATGGCTTAAAATCCTTTAATTTTGGTACAAGTTTCTCTCTCTGACCTTCAGGACCAATGACTAAGACTTCTGTTTTGTCCTGGTTGAGCTGTAGGAAGTTTTCTGCCATCCATGATTGGATATCTAGAATACAGTTAAAAAGGGCATCAACTGGCCCTGTGTCATCAGGAGCCACGGCGATGTACAGCTGCGTATCGTCAGCATAGCTGTGGAAGCTGATGCCGTGACTCCTGATGACGTCCCCAAGAGGAAACATGTCAAGATTAAAAAGGGTTGGACCTAAGATTGACCCTTGGGGAACCCCACATTTTGTCTCATGGATTCTCGAGGAGCATGTATCCATACTTACAAAGAAGCTTCGATCAGTAAGGTAGGAGGTGAACCAGTTAAGAACAGTACCAGAGAGGCCGACCAGGTTCTTCAGTCTATTCAATAAAATATGGTGGTCTACTGTATCAAAGATCTGTGATGTTGATGGCAGACATGGGAGTAGTGGTGGAGGGGCATGTATGGTGCAGCGTGCGGGGGGTGAGCGTATATGTGAGTGCGAGTGGGGGGCGGAGTGTTGGTGTGCATGTGTTTTAACCAATAGTCAGGAGGTGGATGTTGTGCAGGAACGGACAGTCAAGTCAATGTTCAAAGATAGAAGCCGGGACCCCTCATGGTTTGGGTGAAGGCCGTCCCATTTAAAAAGATGGGGTCTATTTAAAAAGGCAGCAAAATTGTCAACGAAGGGGATACTGTTGCCCAAGCAGTACCCCTTCAGCCACAGGTGCAGCTGGCGAAGGCGGCTGGTGATGACATCACCGTAGCGAGGTGGGGGAAGCGGGCCGGAGATAATTAGCCGCTTCCCTGTGTCCAGCAGACGGTCCACCAGGGAGATGAAGTCCTGCTTCAGAACCTCCGACTGCTGAAATTTGAGGTCGTTGATGCCGGCTTCCAGAACCAGCGTGGAGGCCGAGGGGTGCTGTGCACTCAGCTACAGGGCCGAGGATGTAACCTCCGCAACACGGGCACCGGGGTGACAGAAGGTCTGGCCATCGTGCACCGCCACATGCCTGACCATTGAGGTCCCGACCACCAGCACCGCGGGGGTGCGCTGCACCTGAGTGGCCGCCTCTGATCGTCTGGAGGTGCGGCGGTGGTGGCGAGGAGCCTGGGGATGGTGGCGCCGGGTCGTGGCTGCTCCTGACCAGGATGGTAGCGGAGGGCCAGGTCGAGCGAGCTGACCCTGGTTCCTCGTCTGGTAAGAGCCAGCTGGATGGACAGAACCAGGAGGCGAGCTGGACCAAGCGCCCACGGGAGGGAAGTTCTGCAGGCTTAGGATATCGTACCTGTTATCCAGTGGCAGATACAGGGGCGGAGGAGGAGGAGATGGACAAGCCCCAGCGCCCCTGGCCACCACCGACCAGGCTTCCCTTGGTTTGAGCGGTGTTGAGCTCACTAGGGCTCCTGCTCCGTCCCTGGCGATGAAACCCTGCGACGCCGTGGGGTGGAGGAAGGAGGTGGAATGAGCCGCTCCTTTGTGCATGGCTCCCTGGCGGTGCCGGCGGGACTCCCCCGGTGCTGTAGCTAGAATTTCAGCGTTGATGGACCCGGTCCATGGCAGGGTGGTGTCATTCGTGGCCGTCGTGCTCCGGTCACCAGCGCCGGATGCCTTCAGGAGGGCGATATGTTTCGCCTGGGACATAGCAACAGTGGAGAGGTCCAGCAGGTCGACCCGCAGACCCTGTCCCTCGGACCTCAAACGGGCGATATGTTTCTCCTGGGTTGAGGCGACAGCAGATGACTCGAGTATGATTTTGTCCCTCTCCTTGAGTTCGGACTGGAGCCCGGAGATGCTCTCCCTCAGTTTGGAGAACGTGGGGAGGCAGGACTCACACACCGCCATCATGCCTGCAGCCTGAGCCGGGGGACAGCCACACTAGGCACCGTGCCAGCACACGGAGGTGAGTCCAGGTTAGCACCGTGGCTAAAAACAAGCCGGCGCTAGCAGCGGGCAGGTGACTCCGCGAGATCGATAAAACTTAAAATTTTAAGATCCTCCGCACCGATGTCTGCTCTTCAAAGTGATCTGTGTTCCGTGTAAAATGGTAACTGTTAGTGGACTGAAAAGATTTACTGTCAAAGCCATTTTCAAGACGGACTTTTCAAGAAAAGCTGGACATTGTTAAGCAAGGTCGGGCAACTCCGAAGCTAGCAAGCCTGTTACAAACGGGAAAAGGATTTGTCAGCCACTTTCAGTCCACTAACTACGAGTGGTACTCCTGGCTCACAGGCTCCGAGGAACGCTGCAAATTGTCTTGCTGGGAGTGCTTGTTATTTGCCACTGATCGACATGGTGTTTGGAGCCACACTGGATTTGTAAACTTGGCTTGCCTAACCAAGGCAGCAACGAGGCATCAAAGCACTGCCGGACACTTACAAGCGAGGGTGCTTTCCAAAACTTCTGGGGAAACCAGAGTGGATCTACAGCTGAGCGAGCAAGTGCGCAGGGAAACGGAGCTCCACAGCGAAAAGGTGAAGAAAAATAGGGAAATCTTAAAAAGACTGATAGACTGTGTTTGGCGGTGACCATCCCCGTGTCTACTGCTTCTGTTGAACGGACATTCTCAGCCCTAAAGCGAATTAAAACTTATGCCAGAAATACGACAGGGCAGGCTCGATTTTCAGCATTAGCGTCGATGGCGATAGAAAAGGACTTCTTGATGGAACTGAAACGCATGGATAATCTGCACAACAGAGTAATTGAAATCTTCTTGAGGAAAGAAAGGAGGATGGATTTTGTGTACAAATAATCAGGATTTTTGGTGAGTAAAATCAAAAATCCTGATTATTATACTAAAATGTTGCTATATTCCTAAATAATTTAGCGTGTTGGGGAGGGTCAGTGTGGGAATTTCCCAGCATGCTTTGTGGCAGTGTGTCTGTGGGTTCAGGTTGGTGTTAACCCTGTTTTTGTTCGTTGTAAATGTTATCTTTTGCAACTTTCAATGTTAGTGTTCTATTTATTGAGTTCTGGTTGTTGATGTATTTAATTACTGTTTTAATTGCTGTTTGCACTTGCACACCATAAGCCAGGTTATGTGTGTGATTGAAGACCTCCCTTCGTTCAGTGTCTTCAGTGTTTAATTAAGTGACTCTATTCTGCAGTACTGCAGAATAGGTTGGCAGAAGTCTGTGTCTGAGTGCTTCCACAACCTAAAACCCTGACTTGCCACAATAATATTACAATTGTATCAGGTTATTTTTGATGCTTTAATTTTAATGTGTGTTGCAGCTGTAGGGTTGGATTGCAGCCACTGTGATATTGATAATCCCTCCTGGGCTCCATGAGTGAATTCTTGACATTCTGGTACTGGTCCGAATACCACCTGTAGTCTCTTTACGTGCTGCTGAGGACCGGGAATTCCCCAGCCCGAACACCTTGCGGAGCTCGGCAGCGAAAGCGGAGAAGGTGGAGCAGGCCTCCAACTGGTGTTCCCACTCGGCCGTTCCCCAGAGCCACGCCTGTTCGGTGAGGTGCGTGATGGTGTACACTACCTTGGCGGCCTTCGTCGAGAACGTGTGGGGCTGCAGGGAGAACAGCAGGCAGCAGGTTACCACGAAGGCGTTGCAGGTCTCCGGATTGCCTTTGTAGCGTTCGGGTTCGGCAACCCGAGGTTCAGGACCCTGTTGCAGTAACACAGGAACTGAGGTCGTTACGAGAGGAGCGGGAGGGTTCAGGCACGCTGACAGCCGGCAGAGCTGTTCGGAGTGCGCCGCGAACGCCTGCTCGTTCGCCTCCGTGGCCTCCTCAGGCTGCTGTAGAATCCCCTCGATCCATTCCAGATGGTCCAGCGGGGACGGGTTGTGCGCTGGGTTCATTGCTGGCCAGATTGTACTGTCAAGGACCAGACGAGAACCCAAGAGCGAAACCAGAGTTCGGTTCAACACAGCTTTATTATCAGGAACAGAAGACAGGCAGGATTTACCGGGGAGCAGGCAGGATAGAATCGTCGGGACAGGAAGGGTCGAGACCAGGCGGACAGGCAGGCAGGAAAAATGCTGGAGAGTCATGTGAACCACAGAGGACAATCTGGCAAGGAGGTAGCGTAGCGCAGGGAACTAAAAGGAGCTCGTGATGGCGCTGATTCGCCACAGGTGCGCGGGGCGAAAGAGGACTCAAGGGCGGGGTCACCCACAGCTGTGACAGATTGCTGCCTCTCCTCTTCCTTGACTAGTACCATGAGGAATATGATAATCAGAACAGGTAGGAGGAGTAGATTCATTTAAGCTAGCATACTCCTCCTCCTGCAGCCAGGTCTCAGTAAGACAAAATAAGTCACTGTGATGATTGATCAGGTCGTGCATTTACAGGGATTTATATAAGAGATCTACTTATCAGAACACATATAATGGTGCTATTAGTTTCCACTACTCGTGCTAGTAGTTGTATTCATTTTAATAAAATTATTGCAGGCATAACTGAATCCCACCTCCCCGTGAATTTTATAACTAATTTGTGGCATATGTTAAAGGCCAGTAACTTGTGGCATAAATTTAGGCACTCTTATACGAAACATAAACAGCATATTACCCAAGCGCAAGTTTAGAAGAAGAAAAATAATTTTCAGGTTTACATATTTTTACAGCATTGAAACTGCCGCGTGACAACGTCACCACATATCCTACTTACTGTGGCTTGAGGTGCCCTATTGCCCTCTATTGGCCAGCCACCAATACTCATATTTCCGCTTGAACTAGAGGAGATGCATTGATCACTGTTGATTACAGTGATGTGTGTCTGTAGGGTCTGTATATGTGTTTGTGTATGAATGTATGCCTATATGCAAAAGTATTGATAAGTGTGTATGTATGTATGTGTGTGTGTGTGTGTGTGTGTACATATATATATATATATATATATATATATAATATATATATATATATATATATATATATATATATATATATATATATATTCCTAATTTGTGCAGTTATTTTCTTTTCTATTTTTTCACCCATCCCTTCCCGGCTCCACATGTACACCCCCCCTTCCCCCCGCCCCCCTAGAATTTTCACATTCGGTACTTTGCATGTGTGTGGCGATACTAACTCTTTATGCTGCTGTAAGCCACCGATTTCTCATTATTAGACTATTAAAGGTTTATTTTATCGTACTTCCCACAATGCATCTTCTGAATGTTCTGGTGACATCTACAATGACCCTAAGAACAACAGTTCACATTATTATCACAAGAGATATGTTTACATAATTATAAAAAGAATGATTTATATTATAATAGAAATTAAAATGAAATATAATTTATAATATAAAGAATACATTATAATTTATACATAATTCTTTTTTTGAAGAAACGACTGATTAAAATAAGTATGGATGTCATCCGGCATGTACGAGACGCCAGAAATAAGACAGAATGATGCCCAGAAATTTATTTTACGCTTCCCTGAATATTATACAATCTTGGCAATCTTAGAAAACGAAAGTCCAAAAATTAAGATCAATTTTAAAGGTACCGAACTAACTTCTGGCAAAGCTGTCTAGTGCAGCCTTGTTCTGTGTTTGGCGTCTGCCGTAAAGCAGAAGTTGTTTGACGCATGCACAGAAGCGATACAGAGCCGATGGGGATTTCAGGGGCAGATCGGGTACTGACTGGGGTCTGCACCGGAAGCAGTGCTGGGTGACAGGTCTGCAGCCAGATTTTCTTGGAAATATTTGCTATTTAAGAAAATTACTAAGGGTTTTGTCTTCCGCAACGTTTTAGTAAGTTTATGGCCATGTTATCATCTGTACCTGCTAGGCTAATTGTGCGAAGGACACGTAGCTTGTCACCAAGCAACCGTGTCTTCCAGACCAATGTAAACGCTGCCACCTGCCAGGGCATCCGTAATACACAGGTGGACACCCATCGCAACACTGTCGTGTCGACTTACCGAGACTCGAAAGGGGGAATTCTGGATGATAAAAAAGCAAATGGGAACTCTTTCGTGCAGTACCAGAAATTTACCCATAGATGGCTGTCAAACCTAGACAACCGACGACGTTCCTGGGCAGCTCTGGCCGTCCGAGGGCGCAACAAGAACCAGTATTGGGAAGAGAGCCATGAAACATGCAGGGCTGTATTGGCCCCCGTTGGTTTCCTGACTGCTGCAGCTGTTGCATTCTGCCTAAGGAAAGATTCGGACAACAAAGGTAGACAGTTTTTATCATGTCTGACATACTACTATAAATAATAATCAATGTAGTTAATATAATTTGAAAGCTGAAATTCACGAGCTATCATTTTAAAAATTCAGTACATGATGGCTTGTTAAAAGCTGTTAAAAAAAAGAATCGCTGTGTTCGAATTTGAGTAGGCAAGATACTTTTTGAAGATGCCAGATAGAATTGAGTTGCAGTCCTCCAACCTGGTGTCTGGAGAGATTTTAGTCAAATATTGTGCACACATTTGTGGCAGAGTTCTAGATTATTGGACAGGGACCTGAGGGGTTATGATAAGATAAGTTACACTGTATTGAGCCACAAAAAGAATGGAGAGAGCAGACATCAATCAATCAAGCAAGCAATCAAGAAGCAATGTAATTATACACATTTTTATACACAATTAAATATTACATAATATCAAGAAGTTTAAAAAGGGAATTTAAGGAGATGAGATGAGAATAAGAACAGAAGTTAAAAAATAAAAAGGCAACATTCAAAAAACTAAAAGGCAAATCTAGACATTATTGCACATAGGAAGTTAATAAACTCAATGGAGGTATTGTATGTGATATTGCACATATTGTTTAATTTATCTGCATTTCTTATTGCATAGTAAGCAGGTGAAATACTCTGACTGGAGAAGGCCCTGATGTATCTCTCCTTAAGACAGTGGAGGTGAAGAAGCTTGCTGCTGAAGGAGCTAGCAATGATGTTGCAGTCTCCTGCAGGGGGTGGGAAGTGTTCTCCAAGATGGACAAGATCTTTGCCATCATCCTCCTTCTCTCCCACCACCTCCAGAGGATTGAGGGGGCATCCCAGAACAGCTGGCTGTCTTTAGCAGCTTGGTATAGCTCTTTCTGCCTGCAGTCATTATGCTGCTGCTCCAGCAGATCACTCCATTAAAATGCTCTGATGCTAGAACAGAGTCATAGAGGGTCCTCAGAAGTGCTCCTGAACAACCCAAGTTTTCTGAGCAGGTTGAATCTGCTCTGACCTTTCTTATAGAGTGTATTTGTGTTAACAATCCAGTCCAGTTTATTATTCAGATGAACATCCAGGTACTTCTAAGAGTCCATGTTCTCAATGTCTGTTATCTCGATGTTACCACTTGGGGTGGAGTTTGCCTGCCAGTTTGAGTTTGCCTTAAAGTTAGAGTTAGCCTAAAATCCACCACCAGTTACCTGATTTTCAGGCAATTCAGCAGGCACCAGTCCACAAAGTCCTGGTTGAGTTCTCTGTACTTTTGTCCCAGTCAGTGATGATGCCAACAATGGTGGTGTTGCGCCCTCCTCCCTTACACTGAGGGACAACAAGTTACCTAAATAGCAGCTGCACTATAAAGGGAGAGGGGAGGAGGTTTCTCTCTCTCACTCGCTCTCTCTTTTCTGCAGATGACAGTGGAGGTAAGAGCTGTGGTGACTCTCCTGTCAAAGACATCTACAGGGCAATCTGATGGTGTCCTGTCTTTTGGTGGCTTCTGTTGGTTTGCAAGGTTTCCCCAGGTCTGACGGCCCACTGCATGGTTGGCCCAGTGAACCTCCCTTCGCTTCTTTTATCTTCTTTTCAGAACTTTCTTTGTTGAAATGTTGTGAAGGCTAGTCTGGGGTTTTGTCCCCTGAAAATAAATGTTTATTTGGATCATTGTCGTTTGGCATTTTCTTAGTATTATCAAGTACTGTGGCTGGGGCCCTTGTTCTGTAGATGGCAGTTTGCTGTGTGGTGAGAGAAGTCTGCAGTATAGAGATTGAAAAGAAAGAAGGCAAGAACAGTCCCCTGCAGGGCCTCTGTACTGTAGATGTGTTTGTGTATGAATGTATGCCTACAAATAGTGTAAAGTATGATAAGTGTGTATGTATGTTGTGTGTGTGTGTGTGTGTATATATATATATATATATATGTCGTATTTCTGGCATATATTTCTGTCGTATTTCTGGCATATATTTCTGGCATATATATATATATATATATATATATATATATATATATATATATATATATATATATATATATTCCTAATTTGTGCAGTTATTTTCTTTTCTATTTTTTCACCCATCCCTTCCCGGCTCCACATGTACACCCCCCTTCCCCCCTCCCCCTAGAATTTTCACATTCGGTACTTTGCATGTGTGTGGCGATACTAACTCTTTATGCTGCTGTAAGCCACCGATTTCTCATTATTAGACTATTAAAGGTTTATTTTATCGTACTTCCCACAATGCATCTTCTGAATGTTCTGGTGACATCTACAATGACCCTAAGAACAACAGTTCACATTATTATCACAAGAGATATGTTTACATAATTATAAAAAGAATGATTTATATTATAATAGAAATTAAAATGAAATATAATTTATAATATAAAGAATACATTATAATTTATACATAATTCTTTTTTTGAAGAAACGACTGATTAAAATAAGTATGGATGTCATCCGGCATGTACGAGACGCCAGAAATAAGACAGAATGATGCCCAGAAATTTATTTTACGCTTCCCTGAATATTATACAATCTTGGCAATCTTAGAAAACGAAAGTCCAAAAATTAAGATCAATTTTAAGGTACCGAACTAACTTCTGGCAAAGCTGTCTAGTGCAGCCTTGTTCTGTGTTTGGCGTCTGCCGTAAAGCAGAAGTTGTTTGACGCATGCACAGAAGCGATACAGAGCCGATGGGGATTTCAGGGGCAGATCGGGTACTGACTGGGGTCTGCACCGGAAGCAGTGCTGGGTGACAGGTCTGCAGCCAGATTTTCTTGGAAATATTTGCTATTTAAGAAAATTACTAAGGGTTTTGTCTTCCGCAACGTTTTAGTAAGTTTATGGCCATGTTATCATCTGTACCTGCTAGGCTAATTGTGCGAAGGACACGTAGCTTGTCACCAAGCAACCGTGTCTTCCAGACCAATGTAAACGCTGCCACCTGCCAGGGCATCCGTAATACACAGGTGGACACCCATCGCAACACTGTCGTGTCGACTTACCGAGACTCGAAAGGGGGAATTCTGGATGATAAAAAAGCAAATGGGAACTCTTTCGTGCAGTACCAGAAATTTACCCATAGATGGCTGTCAAACCTAGACAACCGACGACGTTCCTGGGCAGCTCTGGCCGTCCGAGGGCGCAACAAGAACCAGTATTGGGAAGAGAGCCATGAAACATGCAGGGCTGTATTGGCCCCCGTTGGTTTCCTGACTGCTGCAGCTGTTGCATTCTGCCTAAGGAAAGATTCGGACAACAAAGGTAGACAGTTTTTATCATGTCTGACATACTACTATAAATAATAATCAATGTAGTTAATATAATTTGAAAGCTGAAATTCACGAGCTATCATTTTAAAAATTCAGTACATGATGGCTTGTTAAAAGCTGTTAAAAAAAAGAATCGCTGTGTTCGAATTTGAGTAGGCAAGATACTTTTTGAAGATGCCAGATAGAATTGAGTTGCAGTCCTCCAACCTGGTGTCTGGAGAGATTTTAGTCAAATATTGTGCACACATTTGTGGCAGAGTTCTAGATTATTGGACAGGGACCTGAGGGGTTATGATAAGATAAGTTACACTGTATTGAGCCACAAAAAGAATGGAGAGAGCAGACATCAATCAATCAAGCAAGCAATCAAGAAGCAATGTAATTATACACATTTTTATACACAATTAAATATTACATAATATCAAGAAGTTTAAAAAGGGAATTTAAGGAGATGAGATGAGAATAAGAACAGAAGTTAAAAAATAAAAAGGCAACATTCAAAAAACTAAAAGGCAAATCTAGACATTATTGCACATAGGAAGTTAATAAACTCAATGGAGGTATTGTATGTGATATTGCACATATTGTTTAATTTATCTGCATTTCTTATTGCATAGTAAGCAGGTGAAATACTCTGACTGGAGAAGGCCCTGATGTATCTCTCCTTAAGACAGTGGAGGTGAAGAAGCTTGCTGCTGAAGGAGCTAGCAATGATGTTGCAGTCTCCTGCAGGGGGTGGGAAGTGTTCTCCAAGATGGACAAGATCTTTGCCATCATCCTCCTTCTCTCCCACCACCTCCAGAGGATTGAGGGGGCATCCCAGAACAGCTGGCTGTCTTTAGCAGCTTGGTATAGCTCTTTCTGCCTGCAGTCATTATGCTGCTGCTCCAGCAGATCACTCCATTAAAATGCTCTGATGCTAGAACAGAGTCATAGAGGGTCCTCAGAAGTGCTCCTGAACAACCCAAGTTTTCTGAGCAGGTTGAATCTGCTCTGACCTTTCTTATAGAGTGTATTTGTGTTAACAATCCAGTCCAGTTTATTATTCAGATGAACATCCAGGTACTTCTAAGAGTCCATGTTCTCAATGTCTGTTATCTCGATGTTACCACTTGGGGTGGAGTTTGCCTGCCAGTTTGAGTTTGCCTTAAAGTTAGAGTTAGCCTAAAATCCACCACCAGTTACCTGATTTTCAGGCAATTCAGCAGGCACCAGTCCACAAAGTCCTGGTTGAGTTCTCTGTACTTTTGTCCCAGTCAGTGATGATGCCAACAATGGTGGTGTTGCGCCCTCCTCCCTTTACACTGAGGGACAACAAGTTACCTAAATAGCAGCTGCACTATAAAGGGAGAGGGGAGGAGGTTTCTCTCTCTCACTCGCTCTCTCTTTTCTGCAGATGACAGTGGAGGTAAGAGCTGTGGTGACTCTCCTGTCAAAGACATCTACAGGGCAATCTGATGGTGTCCTGTCTTTTGGTGGCTTCTGTTGGTTTGCAAGGTTTCCCCAGGTCTGACGGCCCACTGCATGGTTGGCCCAGTGAACCTCCCTTCGCTTCTTTTATCTTCTTTTCAGAACTTTCTTTGTTGAAATGTTGTGAAGGCTAGTCTGGGGTTTTGTCCCCTGAAAATAAATGTTTATTTGGATCATTGTCGTTTGGCATTTTCTTAGTATTATCAAGTACTGTGGCTGGGGCCCTTGTTCTGTAGATGGCAGTTTGCTGTGTGGTGAGAGAAGTCTGCAGTATAGAGATTGAAAAGAAAGAAGGCAAGAACAGTCCCCTGCAGGGCCTCTGTACTGTAGACCCCAGTGTTGGCAGTGGCTGGTTGGTGAGGTAATCTAGCAGCCACATTGTGAGGCAATGACCCAGTCCTGTCTGATCCAGTTTGTCCATCATAAGCTTGTTGTTGTTGAAAGCACTGGAGAAATAAAAAAACATGACTCTTGCAGAGCTTCTCGTCTTCTCCAGGCGCGAGGCATCCATGTAGAATAACGTCATCCACAACGGCGTCATTAATACTGATGCCTGCCTGATAGGTGAAAGCAGGTCCATTGATGAGCTGACCAGGGGTCGCTAAATTGTTAGGTTGGAAAAACCTCTCAGTCACACAACAGTTCACATTCTTAAGGCACTTAAGAGCAAGGCTTTTTAGGTCACCAGGCCATCCGACTAACAATGGGAAGATGTGTCGTGTCTCTGAAAAAGTTCACCAATTTAAAGCATATAAATAGAAAATAAAATAGGCCCTTTAATGGAACCTTGCAGAACACCACAACTAAAATGCCTTGTTGAAAGTGAGGACCGTATTTTCCGGACTATAGTCGCTCCAGAGTATAAGTCACACCAGCCCAAAAGTGCATAATGAGGTAGAAAAAAATATACATAAGTCACACTGGAGTATAAGTCGCATATTTTGTGGGTAAATTATTTTACAAAATACTAGATCAAAAACAGACATTTCATCTTGGTAGGCAAGTTATAACATTAATAAAAGAATAGAGAACAGGCTGAATAGGTGTAAGATATGCTAACACAATGAAGGTTTTTTAGCTACATGAAAAATAAACATGAGCAGAAAAGGTGTCCAGTGTTAATGTAACATAATAGCTGTGGCCATCTAGCTTTCTGCCTGCAATTAACTTTTTTTTTTGTTTTTTTCATCATAGTAAGAGTAGCCTCTGCTTTTCTCCAAACCTAAACAAGTTTCTCATTTACTCCAAACCTTCTCTCTGCTGCTTGATTACTGTTTCAGCTGCATATTTCACTATTTGCAGCTTGCAGTCTGTAGAATATGATTTTCTTTTGGGGGGAATTTGTGTTCAGTCGTTCTCAGTTGTCCTTGTAAGCTAATGTTTCATTTTTAAATATTAAATCATTACGGAGTAGGAGATATCACTGCTTAAGTTTAGAGTGCCCCTCGTGGCTGTCTGTGAATTATTTCTTTAAAAAATTTTTTTCATGTATAAGTTTCTCCGGAGTATAAGTCGCACGGTAGTTACCTATGGTCACTAAAAAAGTTCTTGACAAGTTCAATTGCTTTTATCTATAAGTATTTTTTAGATTTTTAGATTGTCTGTTACTGATAAGTAGTCAGTGAGGTAAGGGTTCTTTTTAATTTTTGAGTACTTGTACACATGGTAGATAATTAACGTAATGTGTTGTTTCTGCCTTTACATCAAAAAGGTGATGCTCTCCTGGAAGCCGCAAAGACCAGTAACTCTGAAGATGTAGAAAGGTACTTGTATGTCTCTATTTATCAGAAAAAAAGATTATTTATGTTAATTCTACGCAAATATTCAACATGTAACATGCATACACTCTATATAAGGTGTGCCTCCATATACCAGAAGATCAGTTAGGGTCTTGTTTTTTTGTCATCATTGTCCACCTAAATATGTCATAATGACCTTGTCATATATGAATTCAAAGTAGATGAAAGAATAGAGTGACTTTTTGTTTATTATACTTAAAAATGATATTTACCATTTTTTTCTTTAAAGTTATGTGTATATATGCAAGTATTTGCTGAACACATTCAAATCATCGAGTTTGGCCACCTTCTTTTGGTCTAAAATATTATTTCAGATTATGTAATACAAAAAACAATCACTAGATGGAGGAAGAGTCCTTGTGTGTACGTATGAAAACAGCTTGAGAAGAGGGGCTGTGCAGGATGATGCCCACACCACAAGTTGTTCCATTTTCAGTCAAAATTACAGATGTGGCTGCACAAGACAATGTATATGAAAGACGTTTATTGCAAGACCTTATTTCCCACTATCTGTCACACTTAGTACATTATTAATGCTCTATTGTATATCTACAGTCTGTCATTTGAGGGATTTCTTAATTGGCCCACTTGACGCAGTGCACATATTTGTTCTTGTGCGTCACTATTTTTTGACTGTGTAAGCTTTGTCTGTAGCAGATGATCAAGGTGAGAGTGCAGTGAAGTGGTTCTTTACAGCCACAGAACAAACACTGATGAAGCAAACCAAATTCCTGAATGATTTTTCTAAAAAAAATTCTGCCATTTTCTGCCGAAAAATCTATTTCCAAAACCTCTCTCCTTGAAAAAGCGTCAGTTAATTTGAGACCCTCGAGCAGAAATCCTAACACACCTGACTTACATGCACACAAGCATACTTATGAACTATTAAAAATCCTGTCCTGTGGAAAACCTCCTGTTTCTTTCCAATTCCAAAAACTGCACAGCCGGATTAGGGTGGTGAACCTGAGTGGTGTTTTGTTATTGGACTTCTGTGTTTGGACTTCACAGTTTGTTCATAACAAACACCAACACCACAAACACCATAAGAGTGCACATGACACCAGAACACCCTGGGCCACAGGCAATCAACTTGATCAACTTTGTTGTCGTTTCAACTGACCTCCACTCGTGTGTTTTGGACACTCGGGTAAAGAGAGGGGCTGAGCTGTCAACCGATCACCACCTGGTGGTGAGTTGGATTCGCTGGCAGGGGAGAAGGCTGGAAAAGCCTGGCAGATCCAAACATGTTATGAGGGTCTGCCATGGAGGTCTTCAACTCCCACAAGCCAAGCAGGCTGTCCAGGAGGCAAAAACTTGAGTCTGGGAGGAGTTCGGGAAGGCCATGGGGAAGGACTATTGGTCAGCCTCAAAAGAATTCAGGCAAACCGTCCGACGCCTTAGGAGGGGGAAGCAGTGCTCCGCCAACACTCTTCATAGTGTGGGAGGGGACCTTCTGACCTCAACTGGGGATACTGTCAGATGGCGTAAGGATTACTTTGAAGAGCTCCTCAATCCCGTTGTCACACCATCCACTGAGGAAGTAGAGCCTGGGGGCTGTGAGGAGGACTCTGCCAAAGTCACCAATGTAGTTAGCCAGCTCTTCAGTGGCAAGGCACCAGGGGTGGAGGAGCTCCACCCTGAGTTCCTTAAATTTCTGGATGTCTCTGAAGTCTCTGCACTTATGCAGTCGGTGTACCAGACCTTTATGGTAAAGAAAGTCGAAAGGTGGAGCTCTCGATTTGCCAGTCAGTCTGCGGTCCTACTCTCACCTATGGTCATGAACTTTGGGTAATGACCAAAAGGACAAGATGGCGGATACAAGTGACTGAAATGAGTTTCCTCCACAGGGTGGCTGCGTGCTTCCATAGAGAGAGTGAGAAGCTCAGTCATTTCGGAGGACACCTCCCTAGTGAGGTATTCCAGGTATGTCCCCCCGTAGGTGGCCCCAAGGCAGACCCAGGACATTCTGGAAAGATTGTCTTTCAGCTGGCCTGGAAGTGCCTCGGAATACTCTCCGAAGTGCTGGAGGAAGTGCCTGGGGAGAGTGAAGTCCGGGCATCTCTGCTTAGGCTGCTGCCGCTGCAACCCAGTTCCAGATAAAGCAGGAGAAGATGAGACCAGATGGGTTAGGATCAGTTCATCGTGGTGGTGGTGGAGTGGTGTGAGCAACTGCCTGCGCTTAAACACTATTAAAACAAAGGAGATGGTGACTGTATTCAGTTGAAGGACACTACCTCACACTACAGTGAACTTCCAGGGCTTGGACATTGAAATGGTGGATGTTTTTAAGTAACTGTTTTTTTTTTTTATTAACAATCAACTGGCCTGGTCACACGCTGATGCAAAAGGGGGCAAAGCTCCACCTTCTGAGGGAGTCCTTTGGACTTTTGTAGCCCTATGATAATGATGTTCTATAATTCTGTGGTTGCCTCAGCCATCCACTTAGCTAGTGAGGAGGCAGCTCTCATCATGACAAGAAGAAGCTAAATAAGCTGGTCAGGAGGGCAGTCCCTGTGGAGGAGGTGTGAAAGAAGGGTGTTGCCCAAACTAAGCTCTATCATGGACACCACCGCTCACCTGCTGCATCAGACAGTTTAGGCTGTGAGAAGCCCCTCCAGCAGCCCACTGATAAACCCTCAGTGGAAAAGGCAACACTACCACAGATATTTCATTCCCACCCCTGTAAGACTGTACAACTTAACAGTTAAGCTGTTAGTCTGTTATTTCCTTTGCCAGTGCACTTGGTATCTAATGTGCAATAAATCCCATTTGCACTGTTGTATGTAGGTGGTATTCTTAAATTTCACTTCTTTGATTTGTTTTTGAGATAAATTTAAGTTCATTTTTTATTTAGTATACTTTCTGAATGTTCAGCTTCAACAGTCAAAAATCTTATCTTTGAGTTGATCTGTGTCAATTTAGCAGCATTTTTCTTTGTCAGCCAACTCAGCAGATAACATGGACAGAATTTCAGGACATATAACCCTTAGAAGGTTAGGGTTAGTTCAACAGAACTACATATTTAAATAAATGATAAAGGAAACTGGAGATGTGACCTAGATTTGTGCACTTTGTTCAAATGTCTTTTTTCCCCCCAACACAATTTAACCATTTAGATTGACTCATTTTAAATTTGTCAAATTGTGACTTAACCCTTCTGCCATTGGTAGTTCTTAATATGCTATCACAGGTCATGCTATCGCAGGTCACGCTTGCATCATTATTTTTATGGGGTGGATCGAGCAACCACATTCTTTTTAACCACATTCTTTTTATTCATGATGTGAAGACACCAAATGAGCTCATGGATGGTGAAAGCAGTCAAAGTGTTGGATTGTTAACAGCTTCTGTAACACAGGACATTAACTACAACATAAATGTCTGCAAAGGTGCAGAAGTCCTGCATATTCTCTGTATAAGGTGCAAAGGAGTTTGGAGCAACCCTGTTAAAAATCAACTCTAAGAAGAGCTAAAAAAAAAAAATGTATTTAAATCGAATCCAGGAAATATATTGGAAAAACTATAGTTTTGTTTTACTCATCAGGCTGTTAAAGGAGGGTGCCGACCCAAATCACCGCCATCGCCTCGGTTGGACTGCTCTGATGGTGGCAGCCATGAACCAGCAGCATGGGTCTGTATGCATTTGTCTCTGATGAAACACACACACACACACATACACTGGTGAGCCTCCATAACAATAATGTGGTATTGTACTATCACGCAGCTGTCTGTGTGGCTTTGAGTCTGGCTATATGTCATCTGAATCTCTGATCTTGTTGTTACTATAGATTTTAGGAAGGACAAAATGCAACTTCAGACTGTCAGAAGGTCTTTACACTTTTCCCCTTTTCTCCTTTCTCTTACCAACAAATTCAATTAGCCTCCTGGCTCCTAAAATCCACACAACACAGAGAGGGGCCGAGGTTAAGACCAGGGCAAATCCAATTTTACAAAGCCTTTTTTCCTCCACCATCAGGACTGTGTGGTCACCTTTTATTTAAAGGGCCTGGTGCACGTTAGATGCATAAAGTAAAATAGATTCAAATGAGCTTACTTCTACAATCTTAAATTTGAAAATATATTTTCAACAAATGCAACTAAGATGGATGTTTTTTCAAATTAAAGTTTACAGTCAGTTTACAGAGTGCATAAGCAATACTTGTTTTATTTTATTCCAAATGCCTTCATTTTAAAATTCAAGTTATTTTATAGTAGAAGTACTTAAATGTACAGTTTAAATTATTTATCTCTGAATTTTTGTGTAGGTTACAAAACTGTTGTATACATTTAAATATAAATCCAGATCGCTCATTTCTAAGTGTTTAGTATTTTCTGATTTGCACAGTCTTGGCATTTAGGTTTGTCATTTTGTTTGAATTCTTTGCTCCTCACAATCTATTTTCAAAATATTAATAATAATGCTTATTTTATTTTAAAGATACAAATAACGTGTACATGCCTTTTGGTGGAACTCCAAACTGTGTGTTTGCAATGCATTTTGTGTGAATGTGAGTGCATGCCTTATGAGTGCTATAACTCAATGGGCCAGTGACACTCCTGAGTTTAATTCCATCTTAAAACCCCCAGTGAGCACTAACTGCTGCAGGGAAGACAGCATATCAATTCACACACATCAGTCACAAATGCCTTTTGTACATGTACATACACATGGATGTGCACACAGGCGACAGAAGAGGGGGAGTTTATTCCAAATATCTTCCAGGCAAGTGCCTATTACTCAGTCACACAACTTTATTTGTAGCAGTTAAGTGAAAACACAGCCAACATTATTCACAACGAAAGTTTAGACTTAAGATGTCAGCATTGCTCTAATTGTTGAATTGCTCCCTTTTTTCTTTCTCTTTTTGGTCTTTCTTTCCGTCTTTCATATCATGTGTGTACACACACAAACACACACACATGTATATGCGTTTGTGTATTTATCCAGTTTGTGTATACATAACCCTAACCCGTATGAACAGACTGAGAGCAATTAAAGTATTTCAACAATTAGATCTATGCTTGTATTCTATCTTCAAGCTAAACTTCCATCAAGAATAATGTTTATATTTTCATATGTGCCCACATGTGTATTAGGCTCATATCCTGCTGCAGCCTTGGTCAATCTGCCACACAAGAAATCTACTGAAACCCTGAAAAAGATGGACTGACAGCTTCAAAAGTCCAGACCTGACACTCAAATGAAAGCTTTTGGCTCTAGAAGGCATGGAATGACATTATTGTTGATTATCATCATATATTGTGACAATGCAAGAGAGAGGGACCCCTTTAATTGATGCAAACTAATAGAATATTCAGTTGCTAAATATTGAAGTTGAGTGTGGATAAAAACAGTTGGACGTGTTTTATTTATTATTTTGTGGCAAAAAAGCATTATATTTTCCGATCTGTCAAGTGTATAAAGTGTGTGTGTGCGCAAAATGTACGTTTGTGGAGCTTTGATGGCTGCTAAATACTGGAGGCGCAGTGCCTGGCCTGCTGTTTGCATTCTTTAACCCACAATAGTCATCTCCATCTTTCTTTTTCTTCATACATCCCACCCACACTACATTCACTTGCACAATGAATGCTCAGCCAACTAAAACTCTGGTTGACAATTGGACCAGCCCGCTGAGTAACTGAAGGAATGAGAGTGAGTGGAAATATCACCACCTTACACTCTTCATAAAGGTGAATGATTTAAATTCTAGGGGAACCAATGGTTAGACCTAATAGAACTCAAAAAATCTTTAAAAAAAAAAAAAAAAACATTTTGGTTTTATATTTGCAAATAACAAAATGGGACAGAGCTGACAACAAAAGTTTGTGCACCCTGCATAGTTGGTACCTAGTAGGATTCTCTGTAGCAGCTTGGAATCGTGTTTTGTAGCAGGCAAGAAGCTTTTTGTCCTTTTTTGAGGGATTTACAAAAATCCATCTTGTATGCACTGCTCTTTTTCATGCTTAGGTCAGGAGACTAACCTTCATGTACATGTATAAGTGCATCTTGGTTATAGGAGGTGCTCAGTGGGTCAAATGTGGTCAAGTGAGAGCTGTCTGGCCGGGTGGTGAGAGATATGGATCGTCAGTTTGGCTCAAATGTCTACTGTAGCCCAGAAGTCACGGAAAAGTCCGTTTCCTTCTTACCTTCAGGCCAAATCTGGGAAACTAAGCCAGGAGTAACCACAAATGGGCTGCTTGGATGAAAGGTCAAATCACTTAGTAACAACAATCACCATTATTATTGAATGCACATTCCCTTGTAATTTAGGTATGGAGGTAGAATATTCTTAATTTCACAAATTAAATTATTAGATGGGTAAACACCTTATTAAGATGCCTAATATGTGATTGTAAGTTGTTTAAAATATAATGAAAATTCAATTAGCATGCTTTGATTTAAGCCCCAAATGATTTCTTCAACACTACTCCTAACGCTGCTTCGGAAAAAAATAACGTGTGATAGAATTTCCTTTTCTTTTGAGTTTTTTCAAGTTATTTTATCTACTCGTGCTCGCTTTCCTCTGCCAGTCTTTTTTCCCTCGGTTAATCCCTAAATGTTTATCTTTCTGATGCTTTTAACACAGTTTCAGTGCTGTTTCAAGTCTTTGCACAGCCCTGCCCACCCTTGTGTGACTGACTCTGATTGGAGTCCCTATGTCCCTGTGTGTGTCTCAGAAGATGCCCTGAGGTGTTTGTAGAAGTGCTTGCAAGGGTGAGATGGGAGCCCTCCGCGGGTCACAGCCCTCTCTGCCCCCAACCACATTGATACAGTAACAAAAGGGGACCCCCGGATAGGCCTTTATACCTCCCACAGCAAGGTCAAACACAAAGACTCGGCCAGGTTATTCCCAGCCTCACTCTCCAACAGGCTCCAGGGTAACACAAACTGCAATATTAAGATTCAGCTCAGATTGTGTTTTAACACAAATGAAAGGGGATGACTTCTTTTTCCTGAATTGTTCAATAAATAGGTTCAGAGGGGACAATATACTGTACCACAAATATACGTTAGTTACTTCAAAAAACAACTTTGTTGTACATGTTTTTACAGTTAATTTAACGCTGACTGAATTAAAACATGAGTGATTAAATGCCACTAACACAATTAACCTCAACCTTACTGTTAAACTCCTCATTGTAAAAAATATAGGAAAAAGCATCAGAAACGCAAATCATTTTCCAATTGGTACATTCTAACTTTTAACTTTTAGTTGGAGAAAAGGCATCTCCTAACTCTATGCTGAAATTACTTAAGAACCACAAAATTGGGGGGAGGGGGGTTCTACACCCCACATTAAACATTTAGAAGTGATTATTCTTGATGTCCTGACTCAAGGCCATGGTTACCATGTGAATCCTCATTATGCTCTTCTTTTTAGGGCTCTTTTTCTTTTAAGCTATTATATTCAAAAATACCTCTCACTCTGCTGGTTGCAGGCTCATAGGGTAGCTATCACCCTGTGTCTTTTTCACAGGGAATACAGAATAGGTGACTTGGTTTTGTCTGTCTCAATGTCAAAGCCATTGCTCATGTTCTTGATGGAACATGTGAAGTGTGTTCTGTAGACAGAGAGACAGTACCTGGAATGTCCTCCAGGTCACAGTCTGTGGTGTTGCCGAGGCAGTCTTGTTTGTTCTATACGACGGTACGCTTCAGTGACAGCCTGTACACAAACACCCTCCACCTCCAGCAGCGTTAGACACAGTTGACCTTTGACACCTGCATAAGTACGAAATGTGCACTTACATTTGAAATGTGTCCAGTGAAGAAAATCTACCAAATTAAATAAAGCTGGTCAGAGATGAAAGTAAATAAGTTTGCATGTGCCAACTATATTAATAACTTGTTTAGATTTTATTTGCACATGTATATTGTATTTTCAATGATGTAATTGTCTAATCGTTTATAGATTTGGGATGTCTCTTCATTTTAATAAACTCTTTGATATTCCACTATCTTATAGGTACAGTAGGTGCCAAAGTAACCTGGTCTTGAATTTCTATTATTCAGAATAATATTAATATTAGAAACATAATATTAATACATGTATGGAATGGCTTTATATGTAATTTTATTGTGTGTGTTCCAGTGTGGTGAAAGTTCTACTTAAAAAAGGTGCTGACCCAAACGCAGGAGATGAGTTCAACAATGTTTATGAGACATCGCGGGAGAGGGGCATTCATTCACTGGAAGGTAAATTGAAACAAGTTCACTGTCTCTGCTTCTTTGAGGTTGGTATATTTACTATTTTACACATATCTATTGGGCATTGAACCAATTTATTGTGAGACTTGATTTTCATATGCATTAAACAGTGTGTTTCACTTCAGCTCTCTTGCTCACGCTGTGTGTTGTGTGTGAGTGAGACAAGATGGCACAATCTCACACACATACTTCACCTTCATTGTCTGTGTTGGCTTTCTGCAGACATATTTATATGGGATATGTATATTGCAGACATTTATATGGCTGTCAACTTTGGACCCATGTGGGGCCAGCATTGCATGGTGAAGGGTTTTCCAGGCACACAGTGATGGATGGGCTGGGGGGCTGTGTGGCACTTTATTGAGTTAGCTATGATTAACCCACTGTCTCCCCCCTCCCCCATCACACATACATACAGTGCAAGGGGATTTGTCACAGATGTGAAGACAAAGAGTTGAATAGATGGAAGAAGGAAAAGACTTATGAAGAAAAATAAACATTCACTGGCAAAGAAAGAAAGAGGCATTGCGGACAAATGTTAAGAAGAGTGAAGTGTGGGTTTGAAAGAATAAGGGTGGGATGAAGGGGAGTAGAAAAGGAAGAGGCACAGGGAACAAGAGAGAGAGACAGACTGATGAAAGCTGCTGATGAAAACAGTGAGAAAGGAGGTAAAGACTCAGAATGGCAGAAAAGGGTGCGGTATAAAATGAGTTTGGTTTTTAATAATTGGGATCAGACGCGACACCTATTTATAATAATGAACACAGAATAATGAAAATATGGCTGCATCATTCCTATCATGACTGACCAAAAAAGTCTCACCTTCCTACAATCAGCTGCCTTGAATGTGAATATATCAGACATTTCTTCAATTTAAGGCTCCAATATTTGGTTTTATTGGTTTTATACCACGTTATTGTTATTGTGGCTCACCAGTGTGTGTGTGTCTGTGCGTGTGTGTGCGTGCACGCGTGCGCTTCTAGCAGTATACCAGCATACACTGGTAACAAGAGGGAATTGTATTTGTGTTCTACACTCATGTATTTCTGTGTTGCTTTCTGTCTCCAACTCTAGTCCTGGTGTCCAGAGAGGATGAATTCAGCAGCAGGCTCAGCAGCAGGGCTGGATTCCGTGGATGCACGGCGCTTCACTATGCCACACTCGCTGATGACCAACACACTGTCTCCATGCTGCTGGAAGCTGGTATGAGACAAGCTTAAATCTCATGATAGTAATATATTTCATTCTTGTTTTGTCTTTTTTTTAACCATTAGATTGTTTGCTCATCTGGTAAAGAGGACATGATTTCACAAACCGTACAAGCTGTTTCAACCACATTAAGGAATACTGGGGACAATATCTTAAATATCAGTTTAATAGTATTACGTACCCTTTAATTATTTTGCCGTGTGCTTTTTAACCTGGCTTGTGTGCAGTCTCCATCAGCCTGAAAAAAATGACCATTAATAAATACCTTAATAGAAATACTCATAAAATGAATAAAATGTCAAAGCCCACCTGCAATTGATCATATTTGTTCATATACCAGATTTACCACCCCCCCAAATTTGCACCTGTCATTGTCTTTTGCTGCACACGCTCAAGCACGTATAGCCCCTGAGGGCCTGAGCCCCCCTCAACACCCCCTCTTGGCAAGCAACTATTAAATAAGCCAGAGCTAGTTGAACTGTGACCTCACTACAGAAAATGCCCTTGGGGTAACTACAAAATCACTCTTGGTGTGCATTTCTCTAATAAATATTTTAAAAAAATCATAATCACTTCCTAATGTGCCTTCTCTGTTTTTTCTGAATGTTTTTTTTATCACAAATCACACACTTAGTAGTGGTTTCATTTTAGTCTCCAGAATCCAAAAACACTAGATTTATTAAATCAACCGCTCTATCACGATGCACATACTGAAAAACACACACTGACACATTATTGTCTTTCTATTTATGATGGATGGTGCCACCACAGCTCTGGTGCACCAGTCTCTCTGCCTCACCCGTGTGTCTGTAAGCACTTCAGTACTCTTAGATAAATCACTTGCTGTAACTGAATCAAATGTTCTGCAGGAGTTTTGCATTAAAAGGTAAGAAATTTCACAAAGCAGAATATTTTTGGGCAATCCCATTAAAACAGACAGTTTTTTTGTCTGACTGAGCATTTGGAAGGTTGACGCCACCATCTCAGTCAATAACAATTATAGCACTGCAGACTCTACCGCCTTCAGAGTCAGATTAATTACTGTCAGAACACACCCTTGCATTTTGATGTTTGTTTTACAAAGATAGTTTTTATACTTATTCCCTTTTAATATACTGCATATTTCTATGGCATGCATGATTGTAAACTACCATAACTACAGAAGAACATTCTTCATTCAGCCTCAACTAACCCTCAGTTCAGAACTCAATCCATCAAAATCCCACCCTTGAGCCTCACCTAGGCAGCACACAATCCCTGCTCTCAAGACTGTGCAGCAGGCATATGATGAGCTGCAGTCACTAATGAACAATTGATGGTCTTAGGAAAGAGGAGACACCCGTGCTAATAGCCCCTGTGGCAAACACACACAATCCCCTCCACACCTACACACACAGAGGCAGGTGCACTCTCCCACCAGCAACAATATAAGAGAGGGAGGATGAAATAGGAATTTCCTAATAGGTATAACTAAAGCACTTATAATGACAGGATGACATGTATGTGTGTGTGTGTGTGTGTGTGTGTGTGTGTGCATGTGTGTGCGTTGCAGGAGCTTCTCCTGTTATAAATTACTCCGGTCCTTGATATTAAGGCCTAAATGATACTATTTATTATGACGTGTATGGCTCGTGGGCGCCTTATTGCTTTTTTTTTTTCCCCAAGTGTTTGTGTTGGTGGCCGAGGATTATGATATATTATTGTCACGATCAATAACTTGGTTAGCAGGACCCACAATTTAAGGATTTATTGATAATTATAAACCTGATTATTGGTCTTTGTGGTTAATAACCACACCAATGAAACAACAAAATCTGCTGCAAAACCACCACAAAACTCAATTTTTCTTGCTCTTATACATCAATTACAATGTCGAGATTATTTATCTGTGTGAAAAAATTTTACCAGATATTTGGTAGTTTTCTCCTGGTATGCAGACCAGTTCAGCTCAATTGATAGTTTCTATTCAATTTACTAGACTTTTTAAGGTTGCTTTAAAAAGCTGACAAAGAATTTGTTCTTGTGATGTGATTGAAATAATATGGCTTTTGAAAATAAGTCACATCAGTCAGTCTTTCTTCTTTGTCTCTTCTTTGTACCTGATGAGAGAATAAAGTGTTGACACTTGTGTCGTGTTGGGTGTGGCTATGATCAGCATATTACTCTATATGCACAAATCACAATGTGATGGTAAAATGTAGCCGGAAGCATTTATTGAGATAATGGAACTAACAGTGGACCTGAAGCAGAAAGCACTGCTAACCAGTCTGGGAGACACCCACAGTGTCATGCTTCCTACATGCTGTGATGCAATGTTTTCACTAAATGAGATGGTAACCTTTTAAACCTCCTTTGGGCTCCTCCTTCTCGAAGTATGTGGCAGCAGCCTGCTGTGTGTATACATTTTAGAACAATGCTCCGTGGTGGTGTTTGAGCATAAGTGTCAATATGTTTGTTGTAGGCACATGTCCCAGTTATGAAACCATGTCTCCTGCTTTCCTGCATGTCCATTCTTGTTCACTGCAGTTAGTCTTAGCGACCCCTGAACTCATGTGACCGCTCACCCCGAGATCGACTTTATTAGTCGACATGTTGGCCACCCCTCTCTCAGCCCCCTGCTGAGGTAGTCATTGTGCTGAAAAAAGGACGATGATGGTTTTGTTTTTATTGGGTCATGTGTGTGTGTTGCATACAGGTGCCAACCCCATGCTGACTAATGGTTTGGGACACACAGCCCGAGCCTATGCTAAGGAGGGAGATGTGAAGACAATGCTAGAAGAGTGGGAGGTTAAGGTTGGCCTGACTGCTTATATTTAGATGCTAACAAACTGCAATGAAAGTAGAAGCCATTAATAGATCTTTCATTTTCATACAAACAGCCAGTTTTGATCCTTATATTTCGTGGCGCCAGAACTGGATCACAGTCTACTAAATAAGCATATAGGTTATTTACTCATCATCACTCACAAATATGCACATGCATAAGTTTGTGTCCGTCTATTGCAGTGAAGAAGTTTTACATTAACTTTGTAAATTATAGAATACTTCAAAGTACCTAATCCACTTACCATTAATAATCATCTTGGAATTAGAAGGTAGATTTGGATGTTAAATCAAAGTCCATAATGCTTATGACAAACAACTTTGTTCTTATTTGATATGTAATTTCACTTCATTTTATGTTTCTTTTGCTTGTTTGTGTGTGAATTATATTAAGATGTCTTTTTTTTTTTTTAATAAAATATGATCCACCTGTAGTTGTGATGTAGCTTGAGGCCAGAACTAATTAGCATGGAGGGCTAATAAACTGCCTTCTTGTCCTACCAAGTGTATCCACAAATAGGAGGATAAGAACTTAGGGGAGAGAGTTGGAAAAAAGTAAACATACCCAAATTAGCCAAAGTAACAAGGCGTGCCGAAGCAGTAGACCCCGATGGAGGAATAGGACGGTGATAAAACTAAGTGATAAATCTTGAAATGTGTTTATGAAGAAGTTGATCTTGAGAAATGTTTGAAGTTTAGTCTTGAAACCTCTTTCCCTTCATTTAAATAGTTTCAGGAGGCACAAGCGCAGCGGGAGACAGAAGAGAGGCGGAGATTCCCTCTGGAGAGGAGGCTGAAGGAGCACATCGTTGGACAGGAAGGGGCCATCAATACTGTAGCCTCAGGTAAAGACACACCACTCAGGAACACAATCTTGATTTGTGAAATACATTAGATGCTGGTTGTTTTTCTGGATTGTGGTGGAAATGTTATCGGCTTTTACTGTATTTGACATTTGGGTGAATTTCTTTATATTGCCCCCTCACTTTCCCTTTCCCATTTATAATTTATTCATGTGCACACATGTACATAAATAAATTCATGTACCTTGCATTGCTTTTATGCTGGTACTTTTGTCTTTTCTCCATCACTCTCCTACTGTTCTTCCTAAAGTGGGCATATTCAGAAAGAGCAGCGGAGACTGGAATCAGTTAATTATGATAAAGGAGTGCTATGGTGTGCACCGGTGCTTCTATGCATTTACAGTACCCGTGCTTCTGTGCATTTACCTGTTCAGCTAGACTTCAGACTCTACCACAGATCTGCAGAAGCTGCAGCAGACCATAGCGGCTATCTGTCTCCATGTAAATATCTATGTTTTGTAGAGTATGGCATTTGGTTTTATTTCATTTTAAAATTTTCTGTGCTTCTTTAACACTTTTGATGGGGCCTCTTGCCAGGGCATCTTTTTAAATGAGAGGCTGTTCTCTACTGATTTCACCAAGCAAAATAAATATCTCATGGCCTTTTGAGGTGATATAAGGATTTAATTTTTTTACAGACCAAACAGAACAGAGTAATTAATTAATCAGAAAAATACATAAAACATTTTTTAATCTATTTGATGAGATTCAAAGCACTATAATTAACTGGTTAATTTGTAAAGTATTTTCTTCATCTGTAATATCTTTTACTTTCTCATTGAAACCCAGGAAATTAGTTGTGTCAAAGCAGAAAGGCAGCAGTAAAAACAAGTACAACAAAGTAAGAAAAAAACAGAGAGAGAGAACACTGATGAGTAGAGATGAACAAGAACAACCTGAACGCTTCAAGCGTGAAGTGAAAGACCATTAGGAGGGCTAGAGAAGAGGAGGGAGGATGAGTTAGAGCACAATAACACAGCAGACAATAAAGAGCTGAAATTACAGCAGGCATCCATGGAGGCCATGTATTGATCTGCAGGTGTATGTTTATTCAGGAAAAAGAGAAGATATGTTATTTTCATGATCTTCAACAAATTTGTGAACATAATGAATTTGAAGACAGGAGTGAATATTAGAATTAGATTTATTTTGTGGTGTTTTTTTGAGAGCAAATACTCAAAGGATGGATTTTATTCGATGAAAATAGGTCTCTGTTTATTATTTATTATTGTTAATTTAATGTTGGTAATTATTTAAATTCTATCTAGAATACTTTGCCAAGACAAGAGCAAAGACAGTTTACAGAAGGAATTTCTAAAATAGTGCATTTGACCGAAGAAACAAAGACCAAATGATTTCTGCATGAAAGGATTGATTGCTGACAGTAATAGCAGAGTGGATTGTATAGAGCTACCCTCATTTATAGAAATTCTTCCAACATTTCAAAGCACTTACTGACCAACTTGGATTGAATAAAGCTACTTTTCAGTTATTTCTACAAGCCTATCAGTTACTAAAAATAGAAAATGTGTACAACAGTGGTTGACCTGATTGCTTATGGAATATAGCACCAATCAAAACAGGAGAGGAACATCTGATTTTTTTTCCCCAGTCTAGATTTAAATATATTATTTTGCTTGGTATACTTTACCACACTTTCAAAATGGTTAAACTGAAAAGCATCTTGACTAACAGCTGGCCTCCGGCAAGACACACGGGGATAGAAGGTTAGATTGATCCAGGTTTAGCTCTGAGGGCTAAGAGTTATTGAAGAATCTTTCCTCTGTAATTGTATTAGAGTGAAACAGACCTGCCCAATACACACAGCCCAGTGTGTGTGTGTGTGTGTGTGTGTGTGAGTGTGTGTGTGTGAGTGTGTGAGTGTGTGAGTGAGTGAGTGAGTGAGTGAGTGAGTGAGTGAGTGAGTGAGTGAGTGAGTGAGTGAGTGAGTGAGTGAGTGAGTGAGTGAGTGAGTGAGTGAGTGAGTTGGCAGGAGAGATCAAGGTTTTTTCTTATTTTGGTCCTTGTTCATGTGTCCTTCTGTCACACTTGTTGTGGATGTTATGCTGCTCTGCTCTGATACTCCTTTGTTTCTAATTTATCTAGTTCATCTGCATATCTCTATCACCCTTCTATTTCCCCTCTTTATCTGCATTGTTTTTTTATTATTGTTCCGTCTGCTGCTTCCTTGATGACTGTATCATGGAAACTAAAGGGTGCACCATTAATAGGATTTAATGTTGCCATTTGAACTGTGACCTTGGTGCCCTGTTTGTTGTTTATGTCAACACTGACAGAAATAACAAATTTGCCAATTTCTAAAAGTTTAATGCACATTTTACAGCTTTCTATCAAAATTCTGATGTTGTGTCCTGAAATACACTGAGCATGGTGCATGAATAGCAATTGTTAAGCCTCTTATGTTGCATTTTGTTGTCTCTGATGTTACGTTATTGTAATTTCCTGACTGTGATCAGTAGTGAAGCTATTTCTCCTGAACATGTGTCTTTGATGATCCAGTGATGAATAGAAAGTGTTTTTTGTTCATGTGTGTGTATATATATATGTGTGTGTGTGTGTGTGTGTGTGTGTGTGTGTATATATGTGTGTGTGTGTGTATATTTGTTTATTTATTTATTATTCATGCCAGTACATGGACGGGTTGTTCATTGTTCTAATATTTTATTATGGATGTGGACATGAAAATATGAGGTTACAACACCTCAACTGATTTTTTTTTTTTATTTTTTTTAGCAATTACTATATGTTTTTGTGTTATGTTCACCTAGTTAGCCAAGCTGACATGTTTTTTTGTAATGGAAGTCTTTGGACGCACTCATGCTAACCAACCATTCCCCAGTAGGGAGAGGTGTGACTGAGAACTGTGTGTGACTGGTCCAGTTATTCACAAATGTGCACAAGCACAATTACCTAGACCATGCAGGAAAAGCATGGCGATTAGGTACAGAAGCACAGGCTCAAATGTGACTGCACCTTCATACTTTGTACCTCAGTCTCAGATAAAACAAGACCATCTTGTCAACTTCAAAAATCACCACAGTGTAAACAGAAAAGCAACAATACCAACCAGGAAGCCACACAATAAAACTGTAGCTCATCTATGGTTGTGATTTTTGGCCTCCAATTTCCTAAAAGGCATAGATATGAATGAGTTTGTAATGTCTGGTTTTTAGGTGAGTGGCTAAATATACCGGTACTCTTATTCTATACTCCAATCTACCTCATCGTCGTGTGTGAGTCGGTACTCGCGTGTTGGTCGAGCTGAGTACACACTCCTCTTTAAGCAAGTGTGTGTGAGATGCTGAGATCCATGCTAAACTGATTTCACCATGGCTGCGCCAGGGAGGGTAATACAATTACTGCTGGCTAATGGTTCCTCTGAGTAAGGGAGAAGACGCCCACTGTGGGGCGCTTTCAGGAGGTCTCTCATCTGGCTGTAGTTCTCTTGTTTCTCTTTTTTTTAAATTTCCCCACCAAATCTTTCTAACCCTTTTCTTATACCCACACTTGGTTCTTTATCATAATTTCTGGTATCCCAACTGGCCTTAGGTCAACTGTCAAAGCCAAGTAATGTTAACAAATGCAAATGAGGGAAATAACAGCCTCACAATTCTTTCTTCCTCCATCTCTTTTCTGTAGCCATCAGAAGGAAGCAGAATGGCTGGTATGATGAAGAGCATCCTCTTGTATTCCTCTTCCTTGGCTCATCAGGAATTGGTAAATCATGGTCTTCTCTTTCATTTCTAATGTGATCTGGGCCCCTGGTCAGAGATGTGGCTGTATATATGTTTACTGTATATATACCTTCCCCATATTTGCGTCGGGCTCATATTAACGTTCCCTTTCTTTCCCCTGTGTTCTTATTTCTCTTACCGTCTTACCTTCTGATTACACACCTAGTTTGTCAGTGTGGATATCCAAATCTGTAGAAATTGAAGTCTTTGCTTTAGTAACCCAGTTGTGAATGAACCTTTCAGGAACAACAAAAAGCTCATACGTTTGTACACATGAAAAGACTTGCAAACATGTCTGGTATTCACCTGACAACAAACCAACTCATAATGTTTTTGAGTAATAGTTAAAAGTATCATATTCAATAACCATAAAGATGTGTTTGAGTGACAGATAGATGGATGAAAATGATTTCCTGCAGAGAGATGTATGAAAAGACTGTACTCACATTCTCCATTGCCTTCAGCGATGAGACATCTATATTCCATGCAGCAGCAACAAATCCAGAACATCTGCATATCAGACTCAAGTCATCAATATTATAAAGCAGCATTTATATGCAGAGTATTTTACTGACAGGCCCGTTCATCAGGAGAATGCAAGATGAGTGAAAGCTTTAGTGCATGGCACCAAGAAATTAGATTTGCTTTACCTGTGAAATTAGTTGGGTGTTTGACCAGATTTACTGATGTTGATTTGAAATGTTTCAGAATGATTTAGGGATTCATGCTACTAACTTTGTCTGAATTGTTGATGCTCGGCATCTCAGGCAAAACGGAGTTGGCCAAACAGGTGGCTCGTTACATGCACAAGGACATTA
This sequence comes from Takifugu flavidus, assembly GCF_003711565.1. Taxonomy (NCBI): domain Eukaryota; kingdom Metazoa; phylum Chordata; class Actinopteri; order Tetraodontiformes; family Tetraodontidae; genus Takifugu; species Takifugu flavidus. Next base: position 10,322,167 of record NC_079531.1, on the reverse strand, counting down.
AGAAGGTTTGGAAAAACTCACACGCACAAAGGCACACACAGATTCAATGCGTTGCTTCTTGTAGATGTGAGGCTAAAAAGACTTGAATGTGGTGATATTCTTCATGGGAGAATATTTTCAGTAGAATCACACTATTAATATGGCGTCTTTTGCAGGGTTTCATCCGGATGGACATGTCTGAGTTTCAGGAAAAACATGAGGTAAATTTACCTCCCAAATATGTTTGCTCGGCTGCTTGGTTGATTCATGGGGAGTTTAAGCATTTACAGTATGGTAGATGCAGGATTTCTATACATGGTTAGAGTACTCGAATCATGATATTACAACAGAAAAATGGAAAATCCTGATCTTTAGTCTTGACTGAGGAGATGTCAATAGTTCATTCACAGCTTACGCAGGTCTTACGACTAATGACTGAGCGTTGGCCCTCGCTCTTAACTGGTGTAAAAGGTGGAATATGAAAGGCTCTCTTTAGTATTGTCACCACTTTCATGAGAGCCACATACATTTGGCTTTCTGATGGCAAAAGCATGGAAACATTCAACTGGAGATCTTTCTCTTGGGGGCAGCGGGAATCATGCAAACCATCTTTTTTCACTTCTTGCGTGATTGCATATCTGCAAATTAATTATTAGACTGAACGTCTTTTGCTGCTATATTAATTATGGTAACCAGTGCACACTCTCTGTCTCTCTCTCTCTGTCTCTCTCTCTCACACACACACACACACACACACACACACACACACACACACACACACGATCAATATCTATCTTAGTGAATTATGCAATCCTGTAAAAACCCTTCTTCAAAATGTCCAATTTATACTATTTATTGACTCGGCACAAATTGATCGTAGAGATCGTCGCTGATTATAATAAATAGCAAAATAAATAAAATAATAAAGATCACCTTTATTCCAATATCTGGTTTATGTTTGGACCTTCATTGGGGTCCATAGTTTAACTGCATATACCAGAACCCAACAATCAAACCTTTCATGCTAACTGCCCTCATTTTGAAATTAAATCTCCCTCTTGAATTGTAGCCCTGTTTCTTTCCAGTGAATATTTAGGTAGTAGATTGCTTTTTCTTTAAATTTGAAAAAAAAATTAAATTAAAATTTTCTTATAAGACTATTGAATTTGTGATACCTGTATCCTGCACTATAAATGATCTTTTTGGCTTTTTTTGCGGAGTGAGTTCATACTCTTCTACTTATTAACTAATTATTGCCCCTATTGATCTCAATCTGTATTTGTGGGTTGTTGTTTTTTATATATAAACCTTTGATTTTTTATAATCTCTTCACTCTGTTTCTAGAAAATTAATTTGCACTAACCAGTGCTGAGCCAACTATTGTGCTCCTTAAATTATGATCTTGTTTTCATTTTTTTTGGATAATTTTTGACTCAATTGTTTCTTAGGTGGCCAAGTTTATCGGCTCCCCTCCAGGTTATGTAGGACATGAAGAGGGGGGCCACTTGACCAAGCTGTTAAAGGAGTGTCCCAATGCTGTGGTACTGTTTGATGAAGTGGACAAAGCCCATCCTGATGTTCTCACGATCATGCTGCAGTTGTTTGATGAGGTTTTTGCTCCCACACAAACTTTAATCATTGAGTGAGATTTATTGTGTGTTGCCTTTTGTAAAAAACATTTACTGACATTCATAATATGTGACAGGGTCGCCTCACAGATGGTAAGGGGAAGACCATCGAATGTAAAGATGCTGTCTTTATCATGACATCTAATGTCGCAAGTGATGAAATTGCCCAGCATGCACTGCATCTTCGACAGGAAACTGAGCAGGTCAGCCACAGAAAGCTGGCTGACAATCTTGGTGAGGATGAACATGTGTGTATATATGTATGAAATGTGAACTGGACTTTGCAAGGACATAACAACCTAAATTAGAGGGCACAGATTTAAATCAAATGATTGAAATTCAATGTTAGTTATTTTAATCTACTCTGGTAGTGAGCAAAATGAACAGGCACATCTTTCAAAGAAAAGAAAAATATGGTAAAACTTTACAATAACCATCAGTTAAAAATGGTCAATTGACATTTATAAATGGTTTATGAGTAGTTTGTTAATGTTGTTAAATAGTGGCTTTACTGTAAAATCTATAAATGTTCAAACATGTTTTATTAAATATAATGACCATTATTAAAGCCTTTGTTAGACTGTTTAAAATATTTCTAAAAAAAAATCTCTTCCTCGCCCTTATGGCGGTGCCTCCTTCCTTCAGACTTGGGTCCTCCACCAGAGGCCTGGGAGTCTGAGGGTTCTGCGCAGGAACTTAGCTGTTCCTAGGACTGCGCTCTTCTGGACAGAGATCTCTGATGTTAGCAGCTAGTTCATCTGTGCTGCAAGGCGTTCATGGAGTGCAGTCAGCTTCTTAAGCCAGTAGGCGTGAATCTTATCGGGCCCTGGTGCAATAATTGAGGCAATTCTTGTTGTTGCTGATATTATTATTGTTGTTATTGGTGGTATAATTGGTAAGTTTCATTTACAAAAAAGAAACTTGAGTAATGCAAAGCAAATGCATTAATCAAACAGACAGTAAATGAATAGTAAAAAACTTTAAATGTGAATTTTCTGTCATTTAAAATGTGTTTGCTACAGTTTCAGCAGGTAATAGACAAAATAAATGTTACATTATTGATAATATCATGTGTTTTCTCAGAAGAAATTCAGAAAAGTGAAGGCATCGCAATCTCAAAGCAGTTTAAAGAATCTGTAATTCAACCAATCCTGAAGGTAACAAATTTTTGATGTGATTTTTAAGAACTTGATTTTGCATTAGGGACTTGATTTGTCAATACTTTTTGATTCACTCTTTTTGTATTTTCTGATAACTTGCTCTATAGAAAAAAGCAATTTTACCCTAAAGATTTACTTTAAGCAGAGGTATTTGTGGCAGTTGATGTGATGGTTTTTCTTCAGTACTTTGAAAAAATTGTCTGGTTCTTGTGTTCCTTCCCAGGCTCATTTTCGTAGGGACGAGTTTCTTGGTCGAATCACTGAAATTGTGTATTTTCTGCCATTCGGCCATTCAGAGTTGATGCAGTTGGTCAGTAAAGAGCTCAGCTTCTGGGCTAAGAAGGTATGGAACATCCATCTGACAATGCTGCTTTATGATCATTAACCAAATATGCACTCTAGTAACAGTAAGAATGCAGTTAAAGACACTGGGGATCAATTTGAAAAAAATAAATTCTGTCGAACTAAAATTGGCATGCTGATTCCAAAATTGCAGTCAATTTTGTTCTAGCACATCAAGGTTTTTCTCCACAGCTTCCTCTTCAGATAAGCAAAATTACACTGATTAGCTGTAGTAAGACTTGCCAGCTGATTACAACTGGACTCATCTCTAGCTACATGGGAACTTGTTTGTGCAGTCACAATTGAGACAGTGCGATGAGAAGTGTGTGTGCAGCTCAGTATTATCAATATCCTATTGGGGATACGTTGAACTATAGTTCAAAAACTTGATGCGATAGAGAAAAATGAGATCAGTTTTGGATTCCACACCCCAAAATTAGCTAAAAACAACTGTCAGATCGAACTCAATTGTGTTCCCCAGTGTTGTCTGTGTAGATTCTCAATCATCCAGGTCATTGTATCCAAGGTAGGTTTCTATGTCAACTGGACTGGGTTTCTTCTCTTGAAGACGTTTCGCCTTCTATCCAGAAGGCTTCTTCAGTTCTGAAATCGCTGGGGAGAGAGCTTGAAAATATATAGCCCCTGTGGACCATTTGCATGCTAATGATCTGGGTGGTCACCTGAGAGTCGTTAGCAGGGTCGTTGGTCGGGTCGTTCACCTAGTTTCTGTTGAGGTGTCTCCCCTTTGTCTGCTGGATCACATGGTGGTGAGTCACTAGGTGGTGGGTGGTCTGGGTGGTCTCCTGGAATGGTGTGAATGTTTGTTTTGCTGATGGAAGGAGTGGAGGACTGCATTGTATGTGGGTGATAGGAAGTGCCTCAGGCCACCACCTCTGTTTGAGGATGGTTTTTCCAATTTGACATGGATAGCTTCCTTGACACCCCTTTCAAACCAGCGGTCTTCTCTGGCCAGTATCCTTACTTGGCTGTCCTCGAAGGAGTGCCCACTCTCCTTTAAGTGTAAGGAGAAGAAACCCAGTCCAGTTGACATAGAAAACTACCTTGGTTCCCCAGTGTTATAAGTGCCCTTCTGGATACTCAAGGGCAATGCCCAACAAAGAATCACTCAATGAACAACGGTTACGGTAAATCAGCAGGCATTAAAAGGCAGTGTGGTTGGACTGAGAAGGTGATCTTAAAGAAGGTCAGTGTTTGAAATCACTGCTGGTGGAGTGTTCCAGAGCTGACGGACGGGGACAGGAGGCAATGAGGCTGTGGATAAGGATGAGGTCATATTGGGTTAGGGTTTGTGGGATTTTAAATGACATTGTGCTATCGAGGACGACACCAAGACTCTTTAACTAGGAAGGGAGGGAGAAGCTGAGGAGCTGTCAAATTCATGGAGTGCAAAGTACCCCAGGACAGAGCTCTGGAATACACCTGTCATCGTTGATGGGGAGGGGTGGGACTTGTAGGACGAGCTGTCTGACCTGAGTGTGCCCTAAGAGATAAGAGTGGAACCCGTTAAGGGGAACGTGAATGATGCCAACAGAGGAAATTCCACTGACGATGGGGGGTAAGATGATGTCAAAGGCTGCAGTCAGGTCAAGGAGGATGTGAAGGGAATGTAGACGGGAGTCAGCTGCAGTGAGGAGATCATTGGTGATTTTAATGATGGACTGTGTAGGGAGCGGAAACCAGCCCGGAAAAGTTCATAAAGGCTATTGTCAGTCAAATGTGAGGGGAGTAGACACGTAACTGTTTTATTTCAAGAATTTGGAGAGGAAGGGTAAGTAAGAGATGGTTGTGGTTATTGTAGTCATTGGGATCCGAGCCAGGTTTTCCTTAGTATGAAGGATGATGGAACAATTCCAGAGGAGCATGAGGAGGAGATAATTGCAGAAATGAGGGGAAGCAGAGAGAGAAGACAGGATTTAACACCGTGGCACAGTGGGGAGGGACATGTGGACAGCTTGGATGTCTGGATGAGGTCAGAAATTTCCAGGGTGTCAGAGTTGAACTGGAAGAGTGCTGACAGTGTGTGTGTGTGTGGGGGGGGGGGGGGGGGGGGGGTGGGGGGGGTGTTGAAGCACAAGTGCTGGTGAATAGTATGGATAAAGACAGCAATATGGATTGATGGGTGTCAGTTGAGTACAGATGTGGGGGTAGAAAATCAGGTGGCTGGAGAATGTCATTAAGACATGAGAACAGTCATGTTGTTTCCTTCAGTAGATGGGATTAAGACAGAGTATAGTTGGATTTGCTTTAAGTAATTGAGTCCTTGACATGTAGCATGTAAGTTTGGTGCATTCCCATCCTTCATTTTTAGAGCCACTCAAGTTGTTGTCTTTTGTTGAGGAAGAGGAAACAGACTGAGGCAAGGGAATAAAGAATTGTATTTAAGCCATGCTTATAGTGAGCCACAAACTCTTCAGAGGTGGAAGGGTAGTTTGTCACGATACCACTGTCCATGTTGGTGCAGAGAGTGTCTACAGTGATGTCCTTCAGATTCTGAAAAGAAAAAAGAGGTAAGGTGATCTGATTAAAGAGGCAGAGAGCGACTTTGAATTACATGATGATCATCAGCTGTGCAGGTAGAAAAACAGAAAAAGAGATGTAATCCACATTGTTCTTTTGGGTGGGTCAAATGTTTCCAAATTAAGTGAAAGAGGCAAAAAAAATTGTATGCATGATTTTTTTTCAATTAATGTTTGAAGTGTCCAAATTAACAATTAGTGCCCCTGTGTGTGTAATTGTTATTGTGTGTTAGTTCGGGCTTCTGGACCTGTTCCAGTTCACCCAGTTCAGGCTGCTTTTTTTTTTTTTTTACACAAACACCATACGAAAGTTCTGTATTATTTTCCATTTTATTCCTTCTTCTCGGGCACAAGGCAAAGCAACGTCATGACATCACTCTACAGTGGGATCGACCAGTTCTGGACTTGTTGGCATGCGGGTATAATATGCATTACGGAGCACGCTCCATCAAACATGAGGTAACACACAAAAATGTACTGCCGTGCAGTCAAAAGGTTTTCAGAGCCTTTCTACTTCATTTTGATTAAACATTGTTGTATTGCAACATAATGCTAAAATCCAAAAGAACTGTAATATGATAATTAACTCGATAAAACCAAACATTTATCTCAACTGTATACTGAATATATTACAGTGTTTGTTTGCTTTTAAATTAGTTGTGTTTATTTGCTATTTACCTTTTCTTGGTAGGTGGAACGCCGTGTAGTTAACCAGCTAGCTGCAGCATACGAGCAGGATCTTCTACCCAAAGGCTGCACCCTCCGCCTGTCAGTTCAATCAGAAGACCAGGGGCATCAGAGCCTTCGTCTGAACTTGGTAGAAGACAGCTCTTCAAGAACTCTGGAAATCAATCCATCAATCAGTCCTGAACACTAGGAAGGAAAAGCCTCACACACTTAATAATTTCTGAATAAAGACAATTTCTCAGCCTCAAAAGGAGCTAATGGTTTGTAGTGGTTGTTAAAAATATCACTTTTGATGAACACATCAATAATAGGACAGATCCCTCTTCAAAGTCGACTATAATGCGAATTTGCTTGAATAACAAACTGAACCCTTGTAGTTGCACATCTACCATATTTTAAAGGTTAGTGGTTCTTGTAGGATTTTCTTAGTTACATTTGTTAGTTACATTACAGCAAAAGCCATTATCTGAAGAGGGCTTTGCAAAGGAGATCCCTTTGCAATCTGACACATTTGCTATGACTTTCCTGTGAGGAGATGGAAAATAATTCCAATTCAAGATATGCCATGTTGATGTACTCCTGCTTTAGACCAAGTGTGGTAATAAAAGCAGAAGGTGCTTAAACACAGCTTCATCTTATGGCCACGCATATTTATGCAACCAGGTTTTTATAATATTAGTAGTTTTCCCTCTAAGAAATGTCTTTTATTTTTCATTTCATTTTCCTTAAAAGTCACATTAAATATATGATTAATGTAATAAATAATGTTCGTCAGCTTAGGGACTATAACAGTAAATTTTATTTAATTTGCCATTTACTAGTAATTTAACTGGTGCTGCAGATTTTGGTATGAGAAACGGGTACTATCAGACCACCTCAACAAAACAGACGAGCATGTAAAATTCACCCAGGAAGATGTCAACGGTAACAGTCTGGCCTTTCTGGACTGCGCAGTCAAGATCACTGAGGACAGAAACCTCACCATTGAAGTCTACAGGAAACCTACACATACCGACCAGTACCTCCAGTTTGACTCTCACCACCCACTGGAACACAAGTTGGGAGTGATCAAAACCCTCCAACACCGGGCCAAAGAAATACCCACTACATCCCAAGGCAGGAAGAAGGAACAGGACCACATTAAGACAGCTCTCAAAACATGTGGCAACCCAGACTGGGCCTTCACCAAGACCTCAAGAAAACGAGACCCCAGCAAAGAAGAGGAGGAGAGAAACAAATGCCACAGCGTTTCGATCCCCTATCTGGCCGTGGTCTCTGAGAAGTTTAGGAGGATCCTCCAGAAACACAACATACCGGTTCAGTTCAAACCTAGCAACACTCTCAGACAGAGACTGGTACACCCGAAGGACAAGACACCAAGTCACAAACAAAGTAATGTTATTTATGCGGTGCCAGGAGGAATCCAAGGAACTGTACATTGGTGAAACCAAGCAACCTCTCCACAGAAGAATGACACAACACAGACGTGCCACCTCTTCAGGCCAGGACTCAGCAGTCCACCTACACCTAAAGGGGAGCGGTCACTCCTTTGAGGACAGCCAAGTACGGATACTACTCCTAGATCCCTACATGCACTCATCCAGGAGGTTGGTTTGAGAGGGGTGTCAAGGAAACCATCCATGTCAAATTGGAAAAGCCATCCTTAAACAGAGGTGGTGGACTGAGGCACTTCCTATCACCCACGTACAATGCAGTCCTCCACTCCTTCCACCAACAAAACAAACATTCACACCATTCCAGGAGACCCGGTGACTCACCACCATATGAGCTAGCAGACAAAGGAGAGACGCCTCAACCGAAACTAGGTGAACGACCCTACCAACGACCCTGCCGACAACTCTCAGGTGACCACTCAGATCATTAACATGGCAATGGTCCCAGGGGCTATATTTTCAAGCTCAGTCCCCAGCGAGTTCAGAACTGAAGAAGCCTTCTGGATAGAAGGCGAATCGTCTTCACAGAGTAGAAAAACACTCAAGTTGACAGAGAAAACTTCCTTGGATAACAATGACCTGGATGACTGAGAATCTACACAGACAACTATCAGACTATTCAGCCAAATGCAGAATTTCTGCATGATCACTGCAAGCATCTTAAATAGTAATGAAATGTCCTTCCAAGATCCAAGAAATTAAACTACTAACTAACTACTCCTAGATCCCCACATGCACTCATCCAGGAGGTCACCGGAGAATGTAGAACATCTGAAGAACTGCAGGTCTCTTTTGCCTCAGTTCAGTCAGAATGCATGACTCCAACCACTGCTGACAAAGAACTCAAAGGTTCATCTCAGATTTGCCAAGAAATCAACTGATCATCCTTAAAATATTCTGTGCTCTGACAAGTCAAAAACAGAACTTTTTGGGAGGTGTGAGCCCCATTACATCTGGTGAAAAATAATACAACATTTGATATCAGGCAGGGCAATGACCCAGACAACACTAGCAAGTCCATATCTGAATGGCCTAACACAAACTTATGGACCAGCCGAGTAAAAGTTGGGCCTTCAATCCAATTGAGATGCTATGATGTGAATTTAAACGGCTACATCATGCTGAAAACCCCTCCTATGTAGCCATGTTAGAACAATAGTGCGTAGAAGAGTGGGCCTAAATCTCTCTCCATTGGTGTGAAAGACTCACACAATGGCAGTTAGTTTAGTTTAGTTTTAAATAAAAATTAAGCCAGATAATTAACCTACTGTAAGATAAAACAATTATCTAACTTTACAGTAAGATACAGTAATACAGTAATAAAGTTTTTATTATGGGCTGTACAACTGTCACATGATGTCTATTTGTGATGCATGTTCTTGTAAAACATTCTCATTTGTCATATCTGGCAAAAAGAGGAATTCAAGGTCATAAAGACATAATAATCAAAGTGTGATTCCATAAATAATTCAACATGTTGACAAGGTGCCAAATGTAATCTTGTCATTTCATGCTTATAATTCAATCTACACTGAGTAAATAAAGTGAATAATTAAATGAGAATTGTTCTGTCTTATTGCTCTCTTTGTGTCCCAGTGACACTCCCGGATGAACAATAAAAATCTGGGCCTGGGACAATAACACTTGTCTACCTTGTGACAACATGACTGAGGAATTTTCTTGAAATTCCTTTCTGCTTGGGGATCTGTGTCAAACAATGTAGGGAATGTAGAGGACAACTCCATATGAGAATGGGTTCCCCTGGAGGGATGAAGTAACATGCAAGGAAACAAAAATACATTTCACCACCACTACAAGCATATTCAGCATGTTTAAAGATGCTGAGCATCAAACACATGTTTCTGCATGAGGGTCATATGATGATTGAAAAGCACAAATATCAACTGAAATGTGTTGCAGCTTCATCAAATAAATTTTTTTGTGCCTACAGTCCTGACAATATGTTGTTTGTTACTCTAAGTGATTCAACTACCATTGACAATAGTCACCACCTTGATATTTCACCTTGAAATACTAATTTAATCAAATTCTAAATATAAGATGTAAAATAGGGGATTGCATACTTATTCATAATGCAACCAATTCTCAGTACTTGGAAGAGTGCAGTGAATTCATATCAGGTCAATATTGCGCCTCTAAATGAATGGTACATTAGGAGATAGAGATAATGTGGGGTGTGAAGGCAACAGTGGTCCCAGTAGTGATTGGGACACTAGGGGCAGTAACCCCCAAGCTTAGTAGATAGCTCCAACAGATACAAGGAACCACATCAGAGATCTCTGTCCAGAGGAGCGCAGTCCGAGGAACAGCTAAGATCCTGTGCAGAACCCTCAGACTCCCAGGCCTCTGGTAGAGGACCCGAGTCTGAAGGAAGGAGGCACCGCCCAAGAGGGTGAGGAAGCGATTTTTATTTTATTTATTTAATATAAAAATATCTTCCTTGCTCTCCTGGACCACTATTATCACCCCACATTCTCTCTATCTCAGAACTTCAGAACTGAAGAAGCCTTCTGGATAGAAGGCGAAACGTCTTCAAGAGAAGAAACCCAGTCCAGTTGACATAGAAAACTACCTTGGATTCTCTCTATCTCCTCTTTCAGCCCTTGGTATTTCTTCAGCTTCTCGTATTCTTTCTTCCTGATGTTGCTATCACTAGGATAGCTACATCTATCACCACCACTGTCTTCTGGTGTTTATCTACCACCACTATGTTAGGCTGATTGCCACTACCATCTTGTCAGTCTCCATCTGGAAGTCCCACAGAATATTGGTCTGCTTGTTCTCCAGCCACCTGGCTATGCCGTTCCATGTATGCCTTGCCTGCTAGCATCTTGCAATCTGCTGTGATGTGCTGGACTGTCTCAGGGGCATCTCCATACAGTCTGTACCTGGGGTCTTGTCTGTATGATAGACATGGGCCTCTATTGCTCTGGTGTTCAGGGCCTGTTCTTGTGCAGCCATGAGTAGTGCCTTTGTGCTGTCTTTTCAGTCCGGCCTTTTCCAGCCACTGGTATGTTTTCTTGATATGAGCCACTTCCTCAATTTGTTGGTGGTACATACCATGCAGGGGCTTGTCCTTCCATGATAGCCCCTTGGGCTCCTCCTCCTTGCTGGGCTTTTGTTGCCTGAGGCATTCACTCAGCAGTCAATCAGTAGGGGCCTTCTTCTTGATGTATTCTCGGAGGCTTGTTGTTTCCTCCAGGACAGTAGTTCAGACACTTACTAGTCCTCGGACCCATTCCTTTTGCTTTATGTACAGCCTCAGGATGCTGAACTTAGGGTGAAACCCTCCATGCATGGTGAGGAGCTTCCTTGTCTGATGTCAGTGGCTTGTATCTCTTCCAGTGGCCAGGGTATTATGCCAGTGGGGTATCTGATTACTGGCAGGGTATGGATGTTAATGGTCTGGATCTTATTCTTACCATTTAGATGACTTTTCAGGACCTGCCTTAACCTCTGTAGGTATTTAGCTGTAGCTGACCTCCTAGCTGCCTCCTCATGGTTACCATTTGCCTGCAGGCTTCCCAGGTATTTGTAACTGTCCTGCACACCTGTAATGTTCCCTTCAGATAGTTCAACCCCACCAGTTGCAATCACCTTTCCTCTTCTAGATATCATCCGTCCACATTTATCTAGTCCGAATGACATCCCAATGTCTTTGCTATAGATCCTAGTGAGGTGAATCAGGGAGTCAATGCCACGCTCATTCTTGGCATACAGCTTGATGTCATCCATGTATAGGAGGTGGCTGATGGTTGTTCCACTTCAGAACTGGTACTCATAGCTACTCGTTGTGATTATCTGACTGAAGGGGTTTAGACCTATGCAGAACAGCAGGGGGGACAGGGCATCTCCTTGATATATGCCGCATCTGATGCTCACCCGCGCAATTGGATTGAATTGGCCTCCAGAGTCATGTTCCACAGCTTCATGGAGTTCTGGATGAACTGGATGAACTAGTGTTCTGTTGATGTTATACAGCTTTAGGCACTCCAGTATCCATGGTGTGGCATTGAGTCATAGGCTTTCTTGTAATCAATCCAGGCAGTGCACAGGTTGGTGTGCTGCATTCTACAGTCCTGGGCGATTGCCCTGTCGACCAGTAGCTGGTGCTTGGCACCTCTGGTGTTGTTGCCTAGGCATTTCTGTGCTCTGCTCATTCAAGATTCAAGAGTACTTTATTGATCCCTTTAGGGGGTGTCCATCAGGGAAATTAGCATCTCCAAAGAAACGTACAGCACTGTACAAAATTTCCCACCACCATTACACCCCATTAAACCTATTAAAGATAATAAAAATATAATAAAATAAGAAATAAAATAGAATAAATTAAAAATAGAATATGAATATAAATATAAAACTATAAAAATGTTCCAGTCCTTCTGTTGAACCTCCTCCCCCCCAGTGAGGAGTTGAACAGTCTGATGGCTCGGGGGATGAATGAGTTCCCCAGTCTGTTGGTCCTGAACTTGGGGAGGCGCAGCCTCTGGCTGATCAGGCTTCTCTGGCTGTGGATGACAGTGTGCAGAGGGTGGCGGTCATTGTCCATGATGCTCCGCAGTTTGTCAATAGTTCTCCTCTCTGTCACTGTCGCCAGAGGTTTCAGCTTCATCCCCACCACCGAGCTGGCCCGCCTGATCAGCTTCTCCAGCCGGGAGAGGTCCGCTTTTGTCGCACTCCCCCCCCAGCACACCACAGCGTAGGACAGGACGCTGGCGACCACAGACTGGTAGAACATCCAGAGGAGTTTCCTGCAGATGTTGAAGGATCTGAGTCTCCTCAGGAAGTATATCCTGCTCTGGGTCTTTTTGTACAGCTGCCTCGTGTTGCTTGTCCAGTCCAGCCTGTTGTCCAGCCACAGCCCAAGATATTTGAAGGTCTGCACGCCCTCCACCTCCTCCGTTCCTATCTGAACTGGTCTTGGTCTCGGTCAGTCCCTCCCAAAGTCAATGACCAGTTCTTAGTTTTGGAGGTGTTGAGCTGCAGACCGTTGTTGTGGCACCAGGCAACAAAGTCCCTCACCAGGCACCGGTACTCCTCCTCTTCGTCGTCTCTGATACATCCAACGATGGCTGTGTCATCAGCGAACTTCTGAATGTGACACATTTCAGAGTTGTAACAGAAGTCCGAGGTGTACAGAGTGAAGAGGATGGGGGACAGCACAGTCCCCTGTGGAGCACCGATGCTGCTGACCACAGTGTCAGACGTGATGTCCTTCATCCTGACGAACTGCGGCCTGTCGGTGAGGTAGCTGGAGATCCAAGCAACCAGGCAGGGGTCCACTCGCATCTGTAGAAGCTTGTCCTGTAGGACAAGGGGCTGGATCGTGTTGAAGGCACTCGAGAAATCCAAAAAGAGGATTCTCGCTGTGCCCTCCCCCTTGTCCAGATGCGAGTGGACTCGGTGCAGCAGGTAGATGATGGCGTCCTCTACACCGACCTTGTCCCGGTAGGCGAACTGTAAGGAGTCCTCAGCGTGCTGCACCTGGGGCCTGAGGAGGTTGAGGAAGAGCCGCTCCAGAGTCTTCATCAGATGTGAGGTGAGTGCCACCGGCCGGAAGTCGTTCAGCTCACTCGGTCTGTTCTTCTTGGGGACTGGAATGATGCAGGACGTCTTCCATAAGGTGGGCACTTTCCCCAGCTCCAGGCAGAGGTTGAAGACCCGTTGTAGCGGCTCCCCGAGTTCAGCAGCGCAGGTCTTGAGGAGCCGGGGACAGACTCTATCCGGTCCAGCTGCTTTTCGGGGCCGGAGCTTCCTCAGTTCTCCCCTCACCTGGTCAGCTGTGAAGCAGGGAGGATGTGGGGATGGTGAGAGCAGGGGGATGCAGGGAGGATGTGGAGATGGTGAGAGCAGGAAGATGGGGTTGTAGAGGTGGAAGGGTGGGAGGAGGAGGTCAGCAGAGGGAGGGGAGGTGGAGGAGGGAGGAGGGGAGGCGGGTTGGGGGAAGTTGTGGTGGGTGGCTGGTTGGAGGGAGGGGGGGTAGAGGGGAGCTCGGCTGCTGGGGAGGGGGGGGGGGGTGGAGGGGAGCTGGGCTGCTGAGGTGGGGGGCAGAGGATTGGAGCGGAGTGGGCTGACTGAACCTGTTGAAGAATTGGTTCAGGTCGTTTGCCCTCTCCACTCCTCCCTCTTCCGTGCTTGTCTTGGCTTTGTGACCAGTGATGGTCCTGACACCTTCCCAGACGTCCCGCATGTTGTTATCAGCCAGCTTCTTCTCCACCTTCTTCCTGTAGGTGTTCTTCGCCTCCTTCAAGCAGCGTTTCACCTCCCTCTGCGCTTCTTTCATCTTCTCCCTGTCTTTATTTCTGAAGGCCTTTTTCTTCTTATTGAGGACATCCTTGACTTCCTGTGTTACCCATGGCTTATTGTTAGGATAACACTGTACAGTCTTGGTGGGGACAACCACATCTACACAGAAGTTGAGGTAGTCTGTGAGACGGTCGGTCATCCCATCTATGTCCTCTTCATGTTCCACCAGCAGTACATCCCAGTCTGTGATGTTGAAGCAGTCCTTCAGAGCCTCCTCTGCTTCAGGAGTCCATCTCCTGATGGAACCTGTGGAGGCTGCCTGCCTTTGGACCAGTGGGGTGTACTGGGGCTGCACGTACACCAGGTTGTGGTCCGACTTGCCCAGTGGGGGGAGAGCAATGACTCCATATACCTCCTTTATGTTGGTGTACAGTAGGTCGATCGTCCTGTTGTTTCTTGTGGGGCAGTCAATAACCTGGTGGAGAGCAGCCAGTGTGGAGTCCAGGGTCACATGATTGAAGTCTCCAGAGATGATCAGGAGGGCCTCAGGGTGCTTGGTCTGCAGCCGTGCAGCGACACTGTGGATCTTCTCACACGCAGTTGCTCCGTTGGCCGTGGGGGCGATGTACACACACAGGGCGATCACGTGACTGAACTCCCTGGGCAGGTAATATGGCCGCATACTAACGGCTAACAGTTCCAGATTTGGGCAACACAAAACCGCCTTCACAGAGACATGGCCAGGGTTACACCAACGGTTGTTGGTGTAGATGATTAGTCCCCCTCCTTTGCTTTTCCCGCATACCTTTGTGTCCCTGTCCGCTCTCACCGCGGTGAATCCTCGCAGGTCCACGTTACCGTCGGGTATGGTAGCGGTTAGCCACGTCTCTGTGAGAATAAACAAGCTGCACTCACGGTAAATCCGCTGGTTTCCCAGGGCTGCCAGCTCGTCTATCTTGTTCGCTAAGGAGTTGACATTGCCCATAATCACGGAGGGGAGCGATGGTTTCTGCCTCCGCCGGTTTTCTGTTCGCCGCGCCTGTACCTTAGCCCCGGCTTTGCAGCCCCTGTAGCGCAGCTGCAGCTCAGCTGGGACCCGGTGTCTCAGTCCGTGTTTATTTTTTGCGAGTTCCAGTAACTCCTCTCTGGAGTAAGTGAGAGGTCTGGTTCTTCTCTGTGCGGTCGATGTTTCCATGGGATGCATAAAAAGTAACTTCTTGACGAAGTGAAATACTAAAATGTATTGATCCATGTGCTCATGTATTGATCCATAATCTTAGCCGCTATGATGCCTGATAGGAACTTCCATGTTGTGGTGAGGCAAGTTATGGGCCAGTAGTTGGATGGTATTGTGCCCTTCCAAGGGTCCTTTATTATGAGGACGGTCCGGCCCTGGGTTAGCCACTCTGGGTGGTTCCCTGATGTTAGTTGATGGTTCCCCTGTGCTGCCAGGCATTCATGGAGTGCAATAAGCTTCTGAAGCTAGTAGGCGTGAATCTTATTGGGCCCTGGTGCTGTCCAGCTCTTCATTTTGGACAATCTTGCTTGGATTTCTGTTAAGGTGTTTACTACTGGGTCTTGTTCTGGAAGTTGGCTGTGCTCTGTCTGTAGGTCTTGCAGCCATTGGGCATTACTGTTGTGCGTTGCCTCTTTCTCCCAGATACTCTTCCAGTATTGCTGTTTCAGCCCTGGGGGGTCTGTTATCTTGTTGCCCTGCCATTGAGAGTAGACCTTAGCTGGATTGGTGGAGAAAACATTGTTTATTCTCTTTGCCTCTACTTCTCTTGTGTACCTCTTGTAGTCAGGGCCCTGACGCTGTTCCATAGCTGGAATAAAACAGAACTTTGATCTGACTTCTGCCTGCCTTTTCCACTTGGATTTTTGTCCACTGGACTTCCTTTTGATCGTAAATTTTACAATGTTTATAAAACTAGAAGATCAATTGAATGCTGCAAATATAGAGAAAACCTTTGAAATTACACCTCTGATCTGCTCTCTGTGGTACCACGTTCCGATTGGATCCATAGCAGTGGTCTCTTCAAGGTTATTGCATCAGCCACATGGTACAAGATCATTTTAGCAACTGAACTACAGCAGAATACAAGGAGGGGGAGAAGAAGGGGCTGTTAGGCGATCTGTCAGGCTATTTCTGACTGCTGCCATTTCTCTGATTAGATTATGGAGAAACAGAAACCTGACCGTCTGTTGTCCTAGTTTACCTCTTCTTATTTTTTCTCACTCTCTCATCCTGGACTGCCAGTCTCTCTCTCTCTCTCTTTCTTTCCCTCCTTATTTGGCTTTCATCTATTTTCCATCCTTTGATACTCAGCATCTTCTGCTTCTGCTGCCGAAACAAGCTGTAATAACAGAACTGGTGTTTTTGCCCAGTTTGTTCAGGGAACTGAAGCTGGAAAAGAGATAAGACAGCTCATCAGAGAGGTGGAGGTGCTGAATGATAAACGACTATATGAGACCATCTCATTATCATATCTGCCCATGCTTTTAATGCTCCATTTTCATTCTTCTGCATTTCTCCCATCCCTCCTTTAATTGAGCTCCCTCAGGAAAGCAATCGATTTCAGCCCATTAGTCCACCTTGGTCTCTTTTCTCCCCTCATTCATGCAGCTCCAGGTATCACATGCAGGGACACATGGACCTTATACTGGTTTGGGCTGCAGACGGTGGAAGTGATGGTGGAAGGGGATGCCTACACCGGATGCCATCCGGTATTCACGTGAAATCCCCTGGGACAATTAGCATAAAAGACAAAAAAGAAACCCCCCAAAAACAGGCCAGCCTGTAGTCATTCATTTTCAAGAAAGGGAACAAATCCATTCCGCCTAATTCGAACCTTGCTCAGGGACAGCTCGCGTGGCAGATTGCAACCTAATTAGTTTAGAGGGAATATAATTCAATTAACTTTCCACAGCTCCGCGCGCCCCGCCGCTGGGCTGCTTTCAGAGCGCGAGGCCAGAGCTGCAGATCTAATTAGTGTGTTTGGAGAGGCTCTCCATGCGCGCGCCCAAACCGCGCCGCCGCTCCAGCTGGAGTGTGCGTGTGCGCCGCGGTCTCCCGGGGCCTGCTTTTTTTTTTTTTTTTATCCGAAAATGCTTCTTTTTAAAGGAACAGGCCGTTCTCCATTAGGGTGATTACAGCTGTGCTGGATGGAGAGACGGACGCGGTTTCGCTGCGTCATAGTCTGACAGCTGAACGCAGGCTAAATTCTGGAATTCAAGTGAAATTCAATTAGGCTAATATGATTGTTTTAAACAATCCTCCCTTTGGGCGAGTGGCCCTTTTTCTTACGAGGATTTTAGTCATACTAAAGCTCAGGCTTCATGTTTGATCCACTTTATCGCGTCAGTCGTGTTTTAATGCGCAATTGGGCATTAAATGAAACATCCTTTTGATGTCCCTACATCGACATATATTACTACTAATAATAATAACAACAACAACAATAATAATAATAATATAATGAATTGTCACTACGCAGTTTTTGAATACGCTTTTGAAGCTACGACTGATTATGTTGTACCTTCCCCATTCTATAGTTTAAGGCTCAAAGTACTTAAATAAATAATTGAAATAATTGTCTTACAATTAACACGCTATACATCCTCATGATTTCGGATTCATTCTTAAGTAAATATACCACGTTTTTCAGGCTAAATGCATTTTGTGAAAGTTTGATCACAACATTTCAATTTTCATATATTGTGAGGGTTTTTTCTCTTCCTGTCAATTAACAAGGTACCAAATCAATTATCAACCAATTAACAAGGTACCAAGGTAAGAAAATCTTAAAAATGAATTGAACGGATTAACTGTATCGATGCATTTTTCTTTAAATGACACCATTTATATTTTTCACATTCATTATTGGTGGTAAGGAACTTTAAAATAATAAACTAAATGAACACGCTAAAGAACAGAAATACAATAAATAGCCTACATTTAAAAGCGCTTTCAGTTGAGTCTCTTTTATTTATTTCTTAATTCATTTACGACTCCGCAGTTTATTTTATTTTATTTTATTTACAGAAACCTGTGGGGACTCAACAGACATGATCATTTTCATATTTATTACAAAAAGTAAAAGCACTTTAGTAAATAATTAATTATTATGGTAATAATAGTTGTGTAAAGTAATCTATTACTCATCATATCGGATACATTTTAAAGCTCAAATTTGACAGACGCTCTCTGAAATTTCTCCAATTGTTTTTCCTATATGTTTTTCCTAATTGTTTTTCCTATGTTTGCAAATAAGACATAATACTTTGATAACGTTTTGTCTTCTTTATTTCATTTTTATTTTGTTTTGGTAGCAACAAATGTTTAATTAAAAATAACGTGTAAACCGTCGACAACAAATGCAACTATAAAAAAGGACAATGAGAAGCGATAACGATCAGTAGTCTCCAGCAGGAAATATTCGAGTTTGTGGCTCTATAATGACTGGACACAATAAGGTCCGTCCGTCCGTCCGTCCGTCTGTCTGTCTGTAACCACCACCCCGCGCGCGCGCGCGCGCACACACACACACACACACACACACACACAGAGTGACTGGCATCTTCACGGGGCCCCGGACCACCGCAGCGACCTCCTGCGAGGCTCTACTTCCAGCTGCTAGCAGCACTTTTCCATCCCTCCGTCGTTGTAAATCTATCCATCAACCTCTGTTGGTGACGTGCACGTGGCTCGATCTGTTTTTCAGCCTGAATCTCTCCAAATATTGTCTGCAGGCTGGAGGGGGCAGATGACCAAAGACAAAATTCCTAAACTTTTCCTTTTTTTCAGTCCGTCGAGGTTTCAATCCGTCGAAGTTTTTGCTGCTATTTTACGTAATGTTCTTAATCTAGTCTGACATTTCTTTTTTGGCTTTAAGAAATTTCTGACTTCAGAAATAAGAAATAACAGTTTCCAGTGATCAGAAGCTACGTATGTTGTGTCTCTGAGATGCCCCCTATTGAGCCAGTGCCCTATAATCCCTATAGTCGAGGCTCCTCTCCGGGGTCCACAGGAGACCTTTGGACGGCCCTCTGTTGACTCACACTTAATGAATACCAAAGAAGTCCGTTACTGTTTCCGTCCACTGGGCCCATGAATGTAAAAGTCCAAAGTTAAAGCCTCCGCAGAGGAGAGCAGAAGTCTCCCTGAGCGCTGGAGCTGTGGTCGGATTAGCGACCAGGAAAAAAAACGCTGAAGGCTTTGAAGGGATTAGAGTTGAAATAATTTAAAGAACCAGGATCACTGTTAAAGCTGAAATACAGCCATGACTGGACACTTTAACGTTGGTTCCTTATTTCTGGAAACACCAGAAGGACGAGGTAGCAAAACTGACAGAAAGAAAATAAACCAAATGCATTCAGATTATGCAAATTTAATAAAATTCAGAATCTGACATGTGTGACGTAGTTTGGATTTCTAAATTTGACGGTGGTCAGTTGAACATCAGGGAAACCATCACGAATGAGAAAAAATGTCCTGTCGGACGCACCTCTTGGACTAATGGCTATTGAAAAATGGGTTCCTGTGCGCGCGCGTGAGGCTTTAGAGTGTTTCTGGTTCGTCTGCTTTTGAAGCCTATTTGGGCCTTCATTTCTTCGGACTTTTGTGTCTTCACTTTTATTCACTTTATCTATTTTTTTAACGCAACCGATCATTATAGAATAGACAAGAGTTGTAAATGTGTTTTGGCTTATTGTTTCTTTTAGCCTCATTGCAAATATTTTTCTTCTCATCTTGCACAAATGTCATGGGGTTGAAAATATAACTCGCAGGCATTATGAGTAGACTTTCTGGGGAAAAGGGTATTTTGTTTGTGACAATTAAAAAATTCGGTAGGTCGAAACAAATAAAAGAAGTCCCCATTTCCACATTTAGTGTATTTTACATGTTTACACAATACAGGACCAATTTAAGCCCCATTTTGGAATCATATTCTAATAACGCATTTACAACGAATTAAAACAGTGTTTGGTGACTGTACTTGGAGAACGTTCGGATTGATTCACTTCGAGTCAACTCAACAGAATCAAAAGGATCCAAGCGAGGTTTTTTGGAATAATTTGTAGAGAAGAAGCTGTCAGGTTTGGGCACGGCTCCTGAGATGCGCTGCAGCGTGGGCGGTGCGGAGAAAAAGAGGAGGGAGGCGGGTGTGGCGTCTCATTCAGTGGGAGCATTGTCATGGAAACCAGACCACCGCCTTACAATTGTCCTGCGCTCTACCAAGTTTATTAGAAGCGGCGCATATGTCTCAGCGCGCTGTCAAACGCAGAGCGAGGGAGGGAGGACACCGGTCCAGCAGAGACTGACAGACTGAAGGACCGACAGAGAACACGGATGAGAGAAGGGCTCACGCCTGGAGCAGCGATTCAGATAAGAGTGAGAGATCTTGAACATCATTTACCTCATTTTCATCATCGCCATCGGACTTCTACAGCGATCCAGCTGGGGTAGAAACCACCGCAACAACTCAAACTACTGCTCCACCACTGCTCCACCTCTGCAGAACACCGGTGATCACACCGGTTTATCTCCATGTATAAGATGGATTACTCCTACCTGAACTCATACGACTCCTGCATGGCAGCAATGGAAGCATCGGCCTACGCAGATTTCAGCTCTTGCAGCCAATCCAGCTCCTTTCAGTACAACCCGATCCGGAGCGGTCCGTTCTCCAATCCGGGCTGTACTCCGCTCAGCACGGCCAGCTGCACACTGGGGGCCCTGCGAGAGCACCAACCCACTTCTTATTCCTCAGGTAGGCCTACGGCTCCTTCTTCATTCTAGAATTCTGATAGTATAGATGTTAGATTAATTTCTCAAAGAATACAAAATATGGGCTACATTATACAAATGTGTGTGGGAAAAGATTGCTAATATTTGATCATGTCCTGAATAGCGAAAACATTTATTATTATTGTTGTTGTTGTTGTTGTTGTTCTTGTTCTTATTATAATAACATTCTTAAGATGACTATAGTTGTGTGTTACAAATCTCGTTGCTATATAAATGTAGCTAAGAATTTGATTTCCGCATTCAAACTTTCACACTCAAAATTCGACTTAAATTTTTTTTACATTTTCGTTTTGTCCTAGAAACAACGACCTTCTGTGCGATCTCAAAACTTCAATCAACATAATAAATCTGAACATATCAGATATATAATTTTGAATATAATAATGTTTAATATAATATTTAGGGCGCAATCAGTTTGAATATAATTTTATCAACATTTGAAACGAAATATTTTACAGGTTCAAATTCACAGAGCTTAAAAAAACCCACACAAAACATTTAAATGTCGGTGCTTTAAATTTCAGTTCCCTACAAGTTTTTCTCGGATCCCTCCGGTCTCAATGAAAAGCGGAAACAGAGGCGCATCAGGACCACCTTCACCAGTTCACAGCTCAAAGAACTGGAGAGGGTCTTTGCAGAAACACATTATCCAGACATCTACACCCGAGAAGAGCTTGCACTGAAGATCGACCTGACCGAGGCCCGGGTCCAGGTGAGAGGACATGTGAACGCTTTCTGTGCCTACACTACTTTACCAACACTCCTCTTTGCCATCACACCATGTGAATAGGTTCATTTGTTCAAAACTTTCCCATTTTGGCGGACTACTCATAATTATTTAGAATATCATGGTTGCAGGAATCAGGTTTACTTAATTGTTACATTATCTTGGACCAACCTTACAATTGATCTTACTGTGTATGTGTGTATACATGTTGTATACACACACATATCTATATCTATCTATCTATATGTGTGTGTGTTTGTAATATCTATCTACATAGAACCCTAGCTCCATCCATCCATCAGCCCTCCGTCTGTCCTTCTCTCAGGTGTGGTTTCAAAACAGGCGTGCAAAGTTTCGTAAGCAGGAGCGTGCAGCCAATGCCAAAGCCACAAGCTCCGGCCCCTCGGGAAGCAATAGTAACAGCACCGCTGTGGGAAAAAAGCATGGTGAACTGAGAACTTCTTCAGATGACGAGTCCAAAGACTCTACCTGCAGCCCCACGCCTGACAGCACAGCTTCTCTTCCTGGCTCAGCCAACGGCAACCTGGGAAGCCCCACAAGCCTGAGTCCCAGTCCAGCTCCTGCCAGCAGTAGCTACACTAATAGCTCTAGCTCTCCAGTTCTCCAGGGGCTAAAGCCATCCAGCTGGCCCACTCTGGGGCCATCCAACCCAGCTGTGGCCCAACCTGCTGTCCAGACTCAGGAGATTCTGAAGGCCTGGCAGCCAGCAGACAGTATGACTGGACCGTTTGCTGGGGTTTTGTCCACTTTCCATAGAAAACCTAACACTGCCATCAAGACAAACCTGTTCTGAAGCACAGAGGAAGGAAAGCATTCTATTGTCGGTTGGGGATCAAAAAAGATGCAGCTTTGGTTCAGTCAGGACACCAAATTCAGTCGAAGTGCAACTCGACCCATCTCTTCTTGTGATTTTAAACTCACAACATAGATTAGATAAAAGGTCTGGTATCATTATGTCATCTTAAAATGTGTCTTCAAATGGCAGGACTTGTAACTCCACACCGTAACTTTCCTTCCTATGACCCTTTCTTACTGAATTCACATGCAAATTTAGGAGACAAACCTTTTAGAGAGTAGCGGTTACCTATGAGCTCCCAACATGGAATTAAACATCAATGCCCCATTGAGGGTACAAACCCAACAATATTTTAGCCTCAAGCACAACTTTCTCAAAGAAGCTGAAGAGCGATCTCCTTAGATCTTACCGGAGTCAGCGTCCTGAGGTTCTTTCCACACATCAATCATTTAACTGTGCAGGAGGCCTCTCACCCCTCCAAGGTCCCACCTTCATTATTGAAACAAGACAGCTTGTTGACATGAAGCTTTAGGTAGACTGGAAGTGAGGAGCAAAACCTACTAATTTTTCAGTTTCATTAGAGCTAAGCGGAGGAGGAAAAGCTCTTCCATCATAGATTGATGGCTCTCAACCAGGTTAAAATTCTGGCTACTAAACATTTATTTCATCCACAATCAAGACTTAATTTGAACCAATAGTTGGGTGGGATGGAAAGGGTTCAGTCTGTAATCTACTCATAAAGGGGAAAAACATGTTAATCTACTTCCGATTGGACCACAATTAGTGTTACATTAGTTTTTTTTCTCACGCTTTTATTTCATCACATCATATTACACAGCAGCAATTCCATCCAACATTTGAATTGACAGACATTCTTGTGAATTAAAATTTATAGCACTATCAATATTCTAATAAATATACATAATGAAAGCACTACCTGATGAATTCAGTGGTCTGGTTTCTTGTGTTTGTAACTTGTAACATGAACTTCAACTTTAACCAGGTTTTTTATTATAATTATTTCGTTTATTTTATAGTATATGGTTACAATTAGTGTGTTATTGCGCAATATGATTAAAAAAAAGGTTGAATGTACAGCATCAATAAACTTGGGAATACACACTACTGTAGAACAAAAGATTTAAGCATCGGAATAGCACATTTACATTAGCATCATAGCTGAAAAGGTTAGACACAATATACAAGGCACTCAGGGCAGCCAAATTTTTTCAGACGTGAAATTGAAGGACCTCCAGAAGTCTATGTTACACAATTTTGGATACAATTATGGACAGTGATTACAATTAACAAATAGAATATCGACTGTACGAATATTTTTCCAATGCAAAACAAATAATAATAATAATAAATCCCTAAACTTTTTAAGTACACTTTACGACATGGACAGAGTATAAATGTTTTCAAATACCCGTCAGAACCAGAACTGACAAGTGGATTTGGGAATGAGCATAAGTGGGAACACGATGTTAAATAAAGCACAGAAGGGGAAAGTCATGTTTTGCAAACAGGCACAGTCCGTTTGAATAACGAAGTTTTGGGGCCTTTTAATAATTAACTGTTAAACAGGAGTGCTTAGTTAGTTCCCATATTTCAAAGATGAGGTTGATGGTGTCCTTGCACCACCTATAGGTCAGTCAGAGAACTACAGCTCTGCCACAACACTACAATGTCCTTTTAAGCTTTGTTTCTACAGATAAAACTAAAGAATGAAAAACCTTAAGGTAAGAAATCTGTTAATGGCTTTCACAATTAAATTATTAAAGCATTAGAAATGTGCTATAGAGAATTCTCAAGTGTTTGGAAAAAACAATTACATATTTGTGTAGTTATTTTACCGTCTAATTTGTTAATGCAAAATGCCTTCAGATATTCCCTTTATCTCAAAATTAAACACATCAAAATTATGCAGACACTACACCAGTTATGGTCACCCTATCAAAAATGGCCTGAACATCACATGAGTATAAAATGACAAATGACTCCAGTCTGAACACAAAAACAAACAGCTCTCTCAATATATTAATAAAGCTAAACATACAGCAGGTTTTCAAGGCTCAGGCTTCTTTCAAAAGTCCTCTTCAGTCTTCTTTAGTCTACAATTTGCCATGTGGTGGTTATGATTCCTCAGGGGAAGAAAGAAAAGCAGCTGCTCAGCAGCTCAGAATGAACACCTGCCTCCTGCGACTTCCCAAACTTTTTGCTATGATGTGAATGATGTAAATGTTGGTTATTCATTTAAAGCAACATGCATACAGTACATTTGAACACTAAATACTTCTTCTTGTATTCTTGAGCACAAATGGACACATGCAAGTCGCACAAAAGGCACAGTCGGTCATCGTTTGGCACTCTGCAACCCAGCTGAGGTTTTTGTTTGGATCAGTCATAAAATCAAATTATTTTTTGTTGCTGCTCATGTTGCTGCTTAAGACTCTGCAGTAATATCTGTTTGTGGACAGGATCAAGTACTCCAGCCTCCTCCAGGTCCTCCTCTGTGATGTCACTGGTAAAAAGACAAATCACAACAAGCTCTGACAGAAAACTGATTTGACCCAATAAAGCATGTGTGTCAGTGCATAGCTGTACCTGAGGAACTCCAGGTCATCCCAGCCATTGTGTAGAAGACCATGCTCGTACCTCTCCAGTCCCAGTCTTTGGAGCCACTCCCCCACTGATGACTCTCCAACAGATAAAGATGAACTGCTGCCACCCCACGGGGCCTACAAAGCAGAAATGAAACACATGACCATTTTTTAGCACAGTAATACAAGTGCACAAGCAATTGGCCATCCAGGTGACAGAAAGAAGGCAATGCAGTGAAGCTGTATGTGTTAGGATGTGGAGGTCATATTTATTTTTGTACATTTATATATTTGTTCCCCTGCCCTGTATTTTATGCTCGATTCCCCTCATCTGGGCAGGCTGGGGGTGGCAGGCAGATTTCTCCGACCCCCCCTCCGGAGTCTCTCACCTGCTGCTTGTCAGCTCATCAGGTCCAGCAGTATTTACCGGGCTCTTCCTCCGATGCTGTGCCAGTTTGTCGTTAAAACATCCACTGGTAATTGTGTACCGGCTCTTGTGTTAGTTCTTACTGAAAGACGTTAGTTGTTTGGTTTTTGTTTTTCAGATCGTTTGCTTTTGCTTCCAGCCTCGCCTGCCACGCTCAGTCTCATTTTTTGAATCCAGCCTGCTCTCATTTGGACTACACTAGAAAGATTTGCTTGGTGCTTTTTTGTTCGAAATAAATCTCCTTTTGGGAAAAGACTTTTCTGGTAGTGGTCTGCATTGTAGGTTCAGCGTCCTGTCTGGCTTCTGCCACAACAATATGATTACAATGTTTTTCTGCTGGAGAACCTGGGTCGTGCCATCCATGAGAATGCTACTTGACACGGATGGTCTTTACCCCCCCCTCATGGAAACATGGCCTCCTTCAGCAGGATAATGTCTCGTGCCACAAAAATGTTGCACAAATAGTTTTGAGGAGCATGTGCTGACACGGCCTCCAAACTCCCAAGATCTAAATTCAATGGAGCATCTGTGGGATGTGTTGGACAATACTGTCACATCCATGAAGGCCCACCTCCCAACATACAGGACCTGCTGCCAACATCTTGGTGCCAGGAATTATTAAATTGGATCACTTTTGCTGCCAGTGAAGTCCTGAATCAGCACACTGCAGTAAACTTAAACCCACACACTCAAGTCATGTGCCAACACAAATGCCATCTCCTTCCAGTGAAGACAGATTGCTGTTGCATCTACACAACCTTTAGATGTCCCCTTAGGAACATCTTTGTAATTGATCATGATCAAGGAAGAAAATAGCTAGATGAACGTTTCCCATCAAAACTGCCTCTTTGTAACACTTGATGTTAAATCACCCTTTTGACGGATCCCACGCTCAATCCAGTCATAAATGTACATTGAGATTTGGAGTTCACTTGCTGTAAAAACAGCATTTTGTATCTCCAGAATTAGTAACTTTGGGATCGACGTTGTCTTTCAGAGGAAGCTGAATGAGCTTAATGGTGACCACAAACCCAGGATCAGCCAGGAGCTTGTGCAGTGCCACTCCTGTCTGTCTGATATAATAAAGTCGGCCCCCACTGATATGGTCTTGTCCACTGCAGATGACAAATGTGCAGGTTTATGTGTGCATGCTTATGTCATCAAGCCTGTTTTGGGACTTATGTTGTAAATAACAATAATAAAAGTGAAGATATTGTAAGCTCACATTTTATGTTTGTGTGCAGCCCAGATGATAGATGAACATATCAATGGATCAATATGATGGATACTATTCTCTATATAGAGTGCAGTATAGCACATGTACTGTATGTATGGAAATTATCCTCTTGAAAAATCTACAATTGACCTGTTTGCTTACCTCTTCAGGCAGATCCTCTGCAATACTCTCTGTGATGGTGTGTCTTGGTGGGAAGGAGCAGGAGGCATCTAAACCGAGACTGACGGGCTGCCCTCTAATGGGTGGTAGGGCAGAGGAAGCACGTGGAGGCTGCCCTTGGAACTCACTCTCGCTTAGAGACTTTGCCATCTGGAGCACGGAACACGACTGATCGTCCAGTGCTCCAGTTCCTCCTCTTCTAAAACTTTCTACAGTTGCTGGTGGAGCAGTTGGACTGGCTGCAGGGACCCTGATGTCTGCCAATTCTGGGTAAATATGTCGAGTTTTGCAGAAAGGAGGGTCTGTGACCATCTCCAAGGCTCCTTTAGGGAGAGGAGGAGGTGGAAAATCAGGAGGTAGTCGATTGAGTGTATTTCCAACACCCCCTTGAGCTCCTCCATCATCCTCTGAGGACCCTTCCTCGTTAATGGCACAAACTTGGTGCCCTGTCATGGGTCTGCGCGGACAGTGTCCCAAGGTGACAGATGAAGGTTTAGAGCGTACCGAGTGAGGAGGTGCTTTCGCTGCAGGAGGGTTACCAGAGGTGGGAGATGGGAGGAGCTCCGGCAAAATAGCAGCTGCTGACTGGTTAGGAACACCCTCCAGGATATAGTAGGCAGGGTTGTTGTAGCTGTTTTTACTCATGGACAGATCCACTTCTGATCCATCCTGTTTGGGTCTTAGACAAAACACACAGACTGTGTTGGCGGGTGTCGTCTGCAGTTGACACAAAAATGCTCTGCTCACCATTTCATTTAAAAGGGGTTTATCTAGCTACATGCACATTTGTAAAATTGGGTAAGTTTTAAAGTGACACTGCTGATGAGTATGTCTCCACCTTGCACATGTGTCCTCCTTGCTAAGCCTTTCTCCATCCTCGCTGACCTTTCCCAGCTCTCCAAGCTGTTTGCAAACCAACGCTGACCTGCAAAATCAATGACACCCACACAATATTAACCTTTTGAACATTGTAAAACATGTTTACTGTTTAAAAGATGTTTACTGTTTTACTCATTAAAAGATTACAGACTTGACATATTCATGTCCCAATCTGGACACAATGGTGGATTTTCCTTTAGGTCCTCCTGTCTCATCCTTATCTACGCTGATCCACTCTGAAACACATAGGTTGGAATCTCTTTCAGGAATGCACACTGATGGTCGTAGAAAACATCAAACCTTCACTCCACAGTTACCATAGAGCCTCTCCCTGGTTCCTATTCTTTCAGAGGGGACCCTAACCCTCATGGATCCCCTGATGTTTCCTGTTTCCTCACCGCGATGGGACAGGTAAGTGTGGAACTGCTGTGGAGTGCTGCCAATCATAGACTTGAGAGCTAACACACACTCTCCTAGCAAACGAAAGCACACACGGTCAAATATTCTCACAGCCAGAATACAAACACAAGGACACTCACTCCTACCATATGACTCATAGCCATCCACTGATTTCACCGTTAGAAGCAAATGCTGGTCCTGCAGGTATTCAATCTCCGAGAGAAGAGGTTTGAGAGGTGTCAGCTGCTTGTTAGACCAGCCCACACGCAAGAAGTTTATGTTGTCGCTGCTCTGACTGTCATTGTCATAGCTCTTCTTAAACTCTACATATATGAAATAGAGAAAAATAAGGTGTAGTGGGTGAGGGAAAAACAAAAAGGGTGTTGAGCAGAGCTGGGAAGATGAGCAGGATGCTGTTTCTCTAGCCTTCATACAAACACACCAAGAAAAGTAGGGTAAGGATTCAGCACCAGTTGATGGGAGAATCTAGCATAAAGATATACTAACTGCCTGAGACAGGAAGGAGAGAGGGGGGAAGATAGTAAAAATAAGATTAAAAAGCAATATTAATTATCCACTGCATCCCCCCACTCAGAGAGTGCTGAGCAGATTTTCGGGGATGTTCTTCTCACCTTCAAGACAAGTGGAGTAGAATTCAATGAAGAACTTGGTTCGGCTTGCTGTCTTCACGATGGCTTCAATGCTTTCAAATTCAATGTATGCCTGCTCAGAACACTTAGGCAGACCTTCAGCAAAACATGTGATGTAGAAGGGTTAGTACTTCCCTTCAACTTGTTCTAAAACATGAATGCTGCATTCCAATTAGTCATTCATTGATGAAAATATAGCTCCACACTGTCTAAAAGATGTGTTATTCAGAGCTTTACACTAAACACTTAAAAAAGTGACGCTTATTATTTGTACCTTTCTTGGACACAAATTGGGAGGTCACCCCCACCTCAAAGGTAGCAAACACAGGGGAATGATCACTTGTCACTATGTCATCTGTACAACCTGAAAAAGACAAAACTGTACATTCAAATCTGAAACTACTGGTAAAGGATAGAAATATGGGTTTATCCACTTGCTATAACCCGATTAGTTAAAATGAAAACCAAAAAAACAAAATAATGAATGACCTGCTCACCATAAGAGTTGCAGACAATGTGTGTTTCCGGGTAAGACTTCCACAAAATCCTGTCACACCAGGACGGAACATTAGTTCTCATCTGTGTTCAGACACAACAGAATTATTGAGAAGCCTGGTGTAAAGAACATGGGAAGAGATGGTGAAGAGTTTGGAAAATGTACCCCCGTGGCCTTTTGCTTCTGCCACACATATGTATCCCTGGAGCCACGCTCATAACGGTATGTAGGTGGAAACGAGATCTCTTCCTCTGCTGCAAGCACCGAGATAAACGTTCACATTTGTAGCAGATGGATGAGGAAAATCTCAACTCAATAATAATCATTCAACCAACACCTAAAGATGGCTTTAATTACACTTGAGTATTTGTTTTGGAAAAAAGATTCAAGCTGATCCCATTGAGGACATGCTACACGTGCACCACAGAGAGACACTGACCAAAGCGCAAAAACACTTTATTCTTCTCCCTCTCCAGGTTGAGCTGGTCCACTTTCAGAAGGGGTTCAAATTCCTTCCGGTTAATGTAGTTTAAAATCTCCTACACCCAGCCAAAAAGAACAATCACATAGTACTGTTATCCTAATATCTTCAAATTTTGAAGGCACTTTGGATGTGTGTGCTTAGCCTGACCTGTATGTCCATATCCAGCCTGTAGTTGAGATCTCCCAACCAGAAGAGGTGTGTGAAACGCAGAGAGATATCAAAAGAGCTTAACTGTTTGTCTCCAAGCGACAGCAAGCGAAGGATATCCAGGTAGTTCTGATTCCTCCTGCAGAGGTCATGAGCATCAGTTAGAACCCAGTAAAAGATGTTTTGACAAGCTAGAAAGGCCAGAAAACAAGCAAATCCAGTGATTAGGTATTGTGTAGGTTTAAGGAAGAATACCTTGTAATCTTCTCATTCCCTGATGTCAAGTGACAATTCACAAAGCCAAAAGATGTCCCATTGAACATGAAGGAAACACCTACTGCTCCTTTGTTGCCTTTCAATACAAACATATTGTTGGTACGAGCAAAAAACATTACACAAGCACATTGTACGAGCACAATACAAGACAGTTCTCAAAACATTCTCGAAAAAAGGCTACAAAAACATGAAAATGAATGAAAGGAATAAAAAAACCCATCAAGATCCCTTGAGATTGATTGTTTTAGCATTAGAATCACAAAGAAAACAAAGTGCTGACTACTATAACAAAATAATAAAGAATTTTATTCATCCCTGCTGTTAATCCATTGGTAGCATCTATAGTTAAACTCCATCCGGTTAGAGCCGGGCAGTTCAGCAGGTTCAGAAAGAATAAAGATTGCTGTTACCCAGAGTATTGGCAATGCCTGTCTTGACACTAGACATCCCCACATGGCTGATCCGGTTCTCGTGTTCAGGTTTTACAAGCACAGCGAGTTTGATGTTCCACAGGGTCTGTACTGCAATCTAGGTCAGTGTTTAATGACATTGTGGGGAAAATAGATTAAGAAAATTCAAATTACTGGGCATATCTTTAAATTCTCAT
Source organism: Takifugu flavidus (assembly GCF_003711565.1). Classification (NCBI taxonomy): domain Eukaryota; kingdom Metazoa; phylum Chordata; class Actinopteri; order Tetraodontiformes; family Tetraodontidae; genus Takifugu; species Takifugu flavidus. Next base: position 10,291,394 of record NC_079531.1, on the reverse strand, counting down.
AACTTTAAATGAACAGAATTTAAACTATAATAGAGGTTGCATAAGTCGAGATGATAAAGTAACTTGACACTGTGAGATGTGAGACGGTAATATCAATTAAATATTAAGCATTTGGCTCAAATGACAAGTGTCCCAACAGTCAAGAAGTTGCAAGTATAGCAAAAACAAGTCTTAATGCAAACTGAATAAGAAATTAGCCAAAAAAGAAATGACACAATTCATCCATCAGCACTGACGGCTGATAACATCCTTCCGTTGCATAATTAATTCAAAATGATATATTTTGGAATACTGAATGGTTAAAAGAACAACCATAATAAAATCTACTGTTTCAACTTTTCGGGTCCTGAAAGTTGTCCTCACGGGTTTATAATCCAGTTCTGTCTGTTCTTTCAAGACAGTGCGAAGCGACTCCACCCACTCCCGATCACACACAGAGTTTTCCTGGCTTCCAAACACGTAAAGGTCATGAGGGATGGTGACTGTCATCTCATCCAAAGATTTCCCAAGGCCCCGACACAAAACCCACGAGGCCACAGTCTTGGGCAAAGGAACAGAGCCTGCAGGCAAGAAGCCAAACATCCAATCTTTGCCAAAAGAAGGCACACAAAAAGTTCAATATGAGCTAAGAATTACATTTGTATTGATAAGAACAACAAAACAACAAAAAGAACAACAAAAGAAACATGAGTCTGACCCATATTCCAGGTTCCTATGAAGATGGAGATCATGTCTGGCTCATCTTGATTGGAATGTTTGTTCTTCATCAGCTGTAGCAGCTGGCAAAAAGCTTCACGTTTCTGTTTCACGCAGGCACGCACGTGCGCACACACACACAATATGGTGCTTTCTTAATTTCAAGAGAAACATCAAAGTAGGATTCTGAATTATTGTGTTTGCATGTACCTTGGCACTGGCGAAGATGAAATCCTTCCTCTGGCTTTTGTCCTTCTCCTTCTCAAAAACAATGCCCAGTTTATTCTGTACACGCTGAGACTTGATCAGTTGACGGACTAAGACAGACCAGAAAGAACAGAAGGTCAGAAACACAAGACCGACCAAAAGAAATTCGTTGAACTCGTAATCATTTATCCTGTATAAATCCTGCTCAATAAATGTCAGATCAGCTCAGTTATCGAGTAACGGGTATTGCGTCACTTCCCGTCTTCTCAATAGTTCGTTGGTGCACCGTGCACGGTGTGTGTTGGTTTCACTTTATTTAAATGTATTTAAAATTGAATACTCGGGAAATTCTAATCACTCGATAACAACAAGGAGAAATAATCCATATTAAACAAATACAGGACTCCGCCGATTATTAGCACTAGCATGGCCTCACCGTCTGTTTCACCCGGTGAGAGCGGGCGACATAGAAGCCAATCTAAAGCTGCTGGCGAGAAGTAAACGTAAATTTAGTAAAGTTATTATTCACGTCAAAGCAAACGACACCCGGCTTCGTCAGTCGGAGGTCACCAAAATTAACCTAGAGTCGGTGTGCAATTACGCAAAAACGACGTCGGACTCCGTAGCATTCTCTGGTCCTCTCCCCAATCTGGCCAGCGATGAAATGTTTAGTCGCATGTCATCGCTTCGTCGCTGGTTGTCACGGTGGTGCCCCGAAAACCAGGTGTCCTTTGTAGACATTTGGAGCAGTTTTTAGGGAAAGCCTGGTCTGATTAGGAGAGACATCACAACGGTGTCCATCCCACACGGGATGATGCCTCTCTCATTTCTAGTAACTTGGTTAATTTTATTAGACCCAAAGTGACCTGACAAACCAGGGTCCATACCAGGATGCAGAGTTGTAGTCTTACACACCTCTGCTGCTTCCATAGAACCCTCATCTGCCAACAATAACATATTTAACACTATAGAGTTAGTCTCTGTTCCAAGCACAGAGCAGGGGAGTGGTCAATCACCATAAGCTTACTAAAATTAATACCAAAGCACAAATTGGAGAAACTAACATCACAATTAAATGTGAACTATTAAATATTAGATCTCTTTTGTGTAAATCCCTGTTAGTCCACGACCTGATAGTGGATTATCACATTGATTTATTTTGTCTATCTGAGACCTGGCTTAAACAATCTACTCCTCCTACCCATCTTAATTATCATATTCCTCGTGCTACTGGTCGAGGAGGGGGAGTGGCAGCAATCTATCACTCCAAGTTATTAGTTAATACTAGACCAAAACATAGGTTCAGTTCATTTGAAAGCCTGACTCTTGGCATCACCCTGAACTGGAAGGCAGAAAAGCCACTTTTGTTTGTAGTTGTATATCAGCCCCCTGCTGGGCGAAATTCAGAGTTCCTTTCTGAGTTCTCTGATTTCTTATCTGACTTGGTCCTTAGAACGGACAAAGTCATTATTATTGGAGACTTTAATATACATATAGACGTTATAAATGACAGCTTCAGAAATGGCTTCATTTCATTACTTGAGTCAGTTGGTTTTCTCCAGCAGATAAACCAACTAACTCATAGCTTCAACCACACCTTAGATCTACAGTAGTTCTGATTTATGGTGTTGAGGTAGAACATGTGTCAGTGTTCCCTCAGAACCCACTCCTGTCAGACCATTCTTTGATCACTTTTACATTTATGATTAAGGATTCTTCTATGCTCAGAGCTCAGTCTTACTATAGCAGATGTCTTTCAGATAATGCTGTAGCCAAGTTTAAGGAAGTGATTCCTGGGCTAATCCCAGGACCACCGTGTGTTTCCCCAGGGATCAATCATTATAATCTTATTCCTGCTGAGGTTGACTCTGTTGCTGAAGGTGCAGCAACCTCACTGAGAATCACACTTGATTCTGTTGCCCCCCTGAAAAAGAAAATAATAAATCAGAGGTGTGCCCCCTGGTATAATTCACATATTAGGACCCTCAAGCAGAAAGTGCGAAGACTAGAAAGAAAGTGATATTCCTGTAAAATAGATAGCTATCATGTAGCCTAGAAAGACTGTCTAGTAGTTTACAAAAAGGCCCTCCGTAAAGCTAGAACAGCTTATTGTTCTTTAATTGAAGAAAACAAGAACAACCCCAGGTTTCCAAGGTAGTTTTCTCTGTCAACTGGACTGGGTTTCTTCTCTTGAAGACGTTTCGCCTTCTATCCAGAAGGCTTCTTCAGTTCTGAAATCGCTGGGGAGAGAGCTTGAAAATATATAGCCCCTGTGGACCATTAGCATGCTAATGATCTGGGTGGTCACCTGCTGTACAATGCCAGGAGAAATGCAAGGAACTGTACATTGGGGAAACCAAACAACCTCTCCACAGAAGAATGGCACAACACAGACGTGCCACCTCTTCGGGTCAGGATTCAGCAGTCCACTTACACCTAAAGGAGAGTGGGCACTCCTTCGAGGACAGCCAAGTAAGGATACCGCTGGTTTGAAAGGGGGGTCAAGGAAGCTATCCATGTTAAATTGGAAAAACCATCCTTAAACAGAGGTGGTGGCCTGAGGCACTTCCTGTCACCCACATACAATGCAGTCCTCCACTCCTTCCAACAACAAAACAAACATTCACACCATTCCAGGAGACCCAGTGACTCACCACCATGTGATCCAGCAGACAAAGGGGAGACACCTCAACAGAAACTAGGTGAACGACCCGACGAACGACCCTGCTAACGACTCTCAGGTGACCACCCAGATCATTAGCATGCTAATGGTCCACAGGGGCTATATATTTTCAAGCTCTCTCCCCAGCGATTTCAGAACTGAAGAAGCCTTCTGGATAGAAGGCGAAACGTCTTCAAGAGAAGAAACCCAGTCCAGTTGACAGAGAAAACTACCTTGGATACAATGACCTGGATGACTGAGAATTTACACAGACAACCCCAGGTTTCTTTTAGCACTGTGGCCAAATTAACCAAGAGTCTCAGTGTTTCCCTTAGTAGTGAAGACTTCATGAGCTTCTTCACTGATAAAGTTCTAGCTATCAGAGAAAAAGCTAGTCAGGCCAGGCCAGGCCAACAACTGGACCATCACCAGATGTACTGACTGTGGGAACATACAGGGTCTCCAACGAGCCCTTAAACTCCTTCACTCCTATATATTTTTCTGAGGCGTCGTTGCTAATTCAGAAATCCAAGACCACCACGTCTTTTAGATCCTATTCCAACACACCTGTTGAAGGATGTTTTACCAATGATAGGCAGATCTATCCTGGATCAGATCAATTGTTCTTTAGTGACAGGTTATGTACCCCGGTCCTACAAGGTGGCAATGATTAAGCCGTTGCTTAAAAAACCATCACTGGATCCGGACGTACTAGCAAATTATAGGCTGATATCCAACCTTCCTTTTACCGGTATCTCTAGAGAAGGTTGTGGTGACTCAGTTACTGGAGCACCTGCAGAGAAACAGCCTGTTTGAGATGTTTCAGTCAGGCTTTAGAGCTCATCATAGTACAGAAACAGCGCTTATTAAAGTTACTAATGATCTTCTTATAGCTTCAGCTCATGGACTGGTTTCTATGCTGGTTCTCCTGGACCTTAGTGCTGCTTTTGATACAATTGATCACAAAATCCTGTTACATAGATTGGAACATATGATTGGGATTAAAGGGACAGCACTAGACTGGTTTAGATCATACTTATCTGATAGATACCAGTTTGCTCATGTCCATGGTGTTCCCTCCTCATACAGTAGGGTTAGCCATGGAGTTCCACAAGGTTCCATACTTGGACCAATCTTTTTCACCTTGTACATGCTTCCCTTAGGAAACATTATTCGGCAGCATGGGATAAATTTTCAATGTTATGCTGACGACACTCAACTATATCTATCCATGAAACCAGAGGAGACAGAGCAGTTAGTGAAGCTCCAGACCTGTCTTAAAGACATTAAGTCTTGGATGTCTTCAAATTTCCTCCTCCTTAACTCAGGAAAAACTGAGGTCATGGTGTTTGGTCCTGAACCTCTCAGGGATAGATTAGATCACATGATCACTCTAGATAGTATCTCATTAACATCTCTCTGTGAGGAATCTAGGAGTAATTTTTGATCAAAATCTCTCCTTCAACTCACACATTAAAATAGTCTATAGAAGTGCCTTTTTTTACCTGAGAAACATTGCAAAGATCAGGAAGCTACTAATGCGGCATGATGCTGAAAAGTTAGTCCATGCATTTGTTACTTCCAGGCTGGACTATTGTAATTCTTTATTATCAGGGTGTCCAAACACCTCTTTAAGAAGCCTCCAGTTGATCCAAAATGCTGCAGCCAGAGTTCTGACAGGTATTGACAAAAGAGATCACATTACTCCTGTATTGTCGTCTCTTCATTGGCTGCCCGTTAATTTAGAATAACTTTTAAAATCCTTCTTCTGACCTACAAGGTCCTCAGAGGCCTAGCTCCATCCTACCTGGAGGAGCTAGTGACAACTTACCAGCCCAATAGACCGCTCCGCTCTCAGAATGCTGGTCTACTTGTGGTTCCCAGAGTCTCTAGGGGTAGAATGGGGGGCTGAGCATTTAGCTACCAGGTCCCCCTGCTGTGGAACCAGCTCCCTGTCCAGGTACGGGAGGCTGACTCCATCTCTACTTTTAAGATTAGGCTTAAAACCTTCCTCTTTGAAAAAGCTTATTGTCACTAATTCTGTAGTTCCAGTAACTATCATAGACAGACAAATTATCATACTTAGAGAGTCGTCTAATCATTAGGTCAACATCATAACTTAGTTATGCTGCTATAGGCCAAGGCTGCCAGGGTCCAGAAACATGATCACCTGACAGGCCTTTGTCACCCCACTGGGACCCCACTGGCCTGGCCTGGCCTGATTGATTATAGAAAAAAAAACAAGTTAGGCTGCATCGCCCAACGGAACTGACCAAAATGAGATTAGAGTTTTAACTCTAATCATGGAAAACCCTGTTAAGCGAGAAGCTGTAAAGAATGGATGGGTGGATGTACTGTATATAGAATTTATGCTCAATGCTCCTCACTTTTGTCATGTGTGAAGGTGGTCCAGTCCTCCTGGCTGTCCTTAACCTTCTTCATCACTACCAGTCGTCCTCTCTCCACATCCACAGACAGTGTGTACTTCTGACTTTTTCCTATCTTTGTAAGCTCTGCCAGGTAAACATCCAACTTAACCTTAAAATAAGCAGAAATGTGAGGTTAACAAGCACAGAACATCTAAAAAGGTGACTTTTTAATGGTTTTGCCAAATAAAATGCCAACTGCACCAGGGGTCTCAATAATGATTCATCTGGACAAGGATAAGACTTTGACGTAAACACAACAAAAAAGTTGATTATGCAGTATTAACAAAGTGCAACAATAAAATGGGTTCTGTAAAGGGAGTTCTAGTCATTAAGGACAGCTATTGGGTAAAAGTTCCTAAATTGCAAGAAAGTAAGACAGCAAACAAAAAAAGCAATTCTGAATGAGTCATTCCATACAGATGCCAGTGGGGTGAGTGGGCCAGCCAGTGGGCCAGTGGGCCAGTGGGTGGGTGAGCCAGTGGGCCAGCCAGCAGGCCAATTAGTCATTGAAGAAAATCACAATCAATCACTTTAATGGGAAAATTGTCTTGGACTAGAAGTTGAGGCCATAGTTGAGGCCATAGTCAAAGAGATTAAAAAAAATAAAGTCCACAATGAATTCATAATATAATCAAAAGAGCATACGTGAGTGTGTGCATGAATACCTCAAACGCCTGAATAGGGATGACTTTGCTATGACACGAGGAAAGTGGTGGGGAACACAGAGAGGATAAACTCATGTCCTGGAGAGCTTTGAGAGCCTGAGATAACAAACAAAGACAAAGAAATTACAGAAACAATATATATACATAGCTGTGTCTGAGTGTTGGAATCAAGTCAAAAATATTTCTGTCAAACAATTCAATTTTGGAATTAGGTTAATAACAAGGACACTCTTAATCTATATATATTAATTACAATTAATTCCCATTTTTTATTGTGTTTTATTTAGCTCAGGACAGAAGAGGATATATACACTTAACATGTTTTATTTAAACTATGAAAGAGATATGTGTGTGCTCTCCCCATTTCTGTTCACCACCTACAAAGCTGACTTCCAGTACCACTCTGAGACATGTCATCTCCAGAAGTACTCGGATGACACAGTCATAGTCGGGTGTGTGGAGAATGGACAGGAGGATGAATACAGGGACCTTGTGGAGAGTTTTGTTAGCTGGAGCAGGGAGAACCTTCTGCAGCTCAACGTGACCAAGACGAAGTAGATGGTGGTGGATTTCAGAAAAAGCAAGTCCCCTCCCTCCCCAGTCTGCATTAGTGGGAAGGATGTGGAAATAGTCTCATCTTACAGGTTCCTGGGTGTCCAGCTGGACAATAAACTGGAGTGGTCCACAAACACCGATGCTGTTTACAAGAAGGCCATGAGCAGACTCTATTTCCTCAGGAGACTCAGGTCCTTCAGTGTTTGCAGCAGGATGCTCCACATGTTCTACCAGTCTGTCATGGCTAGTACCATCTTCTTTGCTGCGGTGTGCTGGGGTGCAGGCATTAAAGCAAAGGATGCCAACAGACTTAACAAACTCATTAAAAAGGCAGGGTCTGTTGTTGGCTGTAGACTGGCAAACTTGGACGAGGTGGTGAGGGACAGGATGGTGTTGAAACGGCGGACAATCATGGAAAATCCCTCCCACCCCCTCCATAACACAGTGGACAAACTGAGAAGCAGCTTCAGCAGCAGACTCCTGCAGCCTCGCTGCTCTAAGGAACGGTACAGGAAGTCCTTCCTGCCGTCCACTATCAGACTATATAACTCATCCTAACCCAGCCAATAACAATAACTGTGCAATGTTCATGTTGTAATTTTATTTCTATTTATTCTATATTTAATTATATATGCTTATAATGCGTATATATTATATTATGTATATATATATATATATATATATATGCTTATAATATATGCTGTATATATGCTTATAACGTTCTAATCTTATCTGTATTTATTTATTTTGTTTCTATACTTTGTATATGTTGCTACTATAATTCAATTTCCCCACGGGGATGAATAAAGTACATTGTTAATCTTAATCTTAATATCCATATATCAAAATATCCTCATGCAACTTGCAAAATCTTTGTAAAGCCTGTGTCCTTGACAATACCAGTGTTTTAGGATTCACTTGCCAATCATGTCAGTCATTTTGCCAGATGGAGATTTACCAAGGATCCAATCTTCCATAAGGGCAGTTTGGTGCAAGGCAGAGTCCCCAACAGTTGAAGAGGAGCGATCGACTAATTCTGATTCACAATGATGTGGTACTTTAAGCCAGCTGTTCTTCAGTGGCATCAGCTAACTACTTAATATCAAATTATTCCAGCTTGGGTGTTTTTGATACTCAAACTCTCCATTAAGTTAATTTTGCTCGAACAGGTTCTACCAACAAATAGTGTTGCAACACCAATCCTCAACAGTAGAGGGCAAGTGCTGCATGTGTGGTGCTTTTTATGAGTTTCATTATGCAAATCAATGTACAGTACAGTTCAACATGTACGCCAAATTCAAAGGTACAGACTTCAAATACAATGCAAATGTCCCTAAAAAAGGCTTCTCAGACCTTTAATTCATCTGGACACACCTAGCCTTAGCTGAGTCTCATCAGACTTTAAGAGTCTAAGGGCCTGATTTACTAAAGACTTGCTTGTACTACTAGAACATGTGCAAACTTGAAGTCACCCCCCCCCCCAAAAAAAAATGGTGCAAGCTGATCTACTAACATGTCCACTGAGTGGTGAGCAGACAGGTGACATCATTTAGCAGCTTGGCCTTAGTGAATATGGAATTTGGTGTGTTTCTGAGCTAAACACTGGGAGGAGAAGGCAGATTAGAAATATTAGCAGACACAGCATGCATTTGTGTCTAAATATAGTAGGTTAAAAGGAATGGCTCTAATGTCTTTTTAAGCAGGAGGACATGCAGATAACCAATTTTTTTGGTTCTCAAATATTTGAGAGAAGAATGATTGAGACATATGTCCCCATTAGCCATCCTGAAGCTGCAGAGCTCTCAGGTGGATTAAAGGCTATGATACAAAGAATGAGCAGGAACAGAAAAGTTCCATCCACGCAAGAAGTGCTGAAGGACCCCAAAACAGTTTTGATCTGGTCTCATGGCCCCCGAAGAGTACATGGAACCTTAACTGTACCAGACGTGGTCCTGGAGCCATATTGGAGTCTGCTCGCACCTCCCAGGAAATGGAGAGGGCGTGATGGAGGGCTGCAAATTGGGTTTTTAAATCTGCCAACAGCTTGCTGTCTAGAGGTGTTTCTTTTGTTCTGCATCTTCTTCAAAAGAGAAGAAAAACAGTCCAGTTGACACAAAAAACTACCTTGGAAAACTATGACCTGGATGACTGAGAATCTACACAGATGTTCTGCATCTTGTTTTTACTTCTTTGTGTTCGGCAGCGATTAACTGGACACCTGTACGATGTCGCTCCATAAAAGATTTCTTTGTTGTTGTTGTTTAGATTTCTCGGATGGAGTTCGATTAGTTGTTTTGGCCTACTGTAATTGTCAGAATAATTGATCCTGAACAGAGAATTAATGAGTGTGAGAGTGAGTGAGTGAGTGTGAGAGTGAGTGAGTGAGAGAGTGAGAGTGAGAGTGAGTGAGTGATAGAGAGAGAGAGAGAACCTTCTTCTCTATCGAGGACAGCAGATCTTTAAGGATTGCCAACTTGGTCACAAGGTTCTCCAACTCCTGGTCTCCACCCTGATTTACACTCTAATAAAAAAAAATCAAAATTAAAAAATAAAAAACAATGAAAAAGTTATTGGACAAACATCATCTTATTTTAACTAACACATCCGTTTTAGTAGACTCTGGATTCAACTCACTGTTTGGAGTTAGGAAAATGTGTGGACTGTAAATAAACCCCAGAAAAACTAAAAAGGGTTCTCCCTCATGACACAGGCTGATGCATCTTTAATAAAATAACCTTAAAAAAACATTTATTTATACCTGTTGGATCATCTTTGAGACCATAAAGGCACTCTGTTGATCAAAGACTTTTGACAGAACCTCCAGTCCAGACAGTACTTTATCAACTTCCCTTTATTGTGAAATGAAGAGAGAGTCACCAGTAAGAGTCATTGGGGAGAACACAGGTTTATTTTCTAACTCATTTATGTGTCATAGGTGTGTAAATAGACGAGCTTTGAGCTCTTTCCTACCCATTGAGGCGTTTGCAGGAGGTCACCAGAGTTTTGTTGAGGTGAGGCAAGGAACAGGCCCCCTGTTTGACTGCCTCAAGATCCAAGGCATAGCTGCCCTTCAGGTAGTCGTGAGAGATTGTGCTCAGCCCGTTCGTTGCTGGAGCACTTGCACAAATCCAAAGAAAAGACTAATTAGCCCTCACTGTATATCAAATACTGACGCTGCTGTTGTACTATTGAACAGGACTCATTTGTGTCGTATTTACTGACCGACATCTTTATTTTGTGGGTGAAAGTCATGATCATTGAGCCCTGTAGAAAGTCTGTACAGCTTATCATATAATGAAAACACACTGGGTCTCATTCATGAAACGTGAGCAGAGCGAATTTTTGTATAAACTATTCGTAGACGGAAATTCATCAACATTTTAGCAGCTCAGATCTGTTCGTAGCTACGAGCAAAACCTACAAATGCTTTTGACTGTGTGTAGCGTTTGTGTAAATGTATAAGCGCATAAATAATGCTTGTCACTATTGTAAATTACAATTTTAATTCATATTGTGCTCTGTTATATAAATAATAAGCAGATGCATTTGAAAAATGTGATATAGGCATATCCTAAACATGACAAGTGATTAGACAGATTAGGTTGATGAATGTGAATTCTTCATATAAAACTGCTGGGGGCTGTTATCCTTATCACTTTTTAAAAATGTTAGATGGCTCTACATTCCAACAGCTATCACAGATTTAGGTTAGGCTATATCAATTACTTACAATTTAACATTGCTGGTTTCACATTTCTACGTCAATCTGGAGAGAAAATTGTCAAAATGTTTGGCACTGTATGACCTAGACTAAATTAAAATTAAAAAATTAAACTAAATCGCAGGGTCACAGTAGTCTACATTCTGAAAAATCACAGATACCAAGGTATCTGTGATTTTTGTCAGTACACTACAACATTTATTACCTTACCAGCTGGGGTCGCTGTCTCCGTCAGGGATGATTCCTGACAAAGCCCCAATAATTACTGCTATTTCAGTATTTGACAATTTAGTCAGTTAGCTTCCTCCTCCTCCTGTGGCAGATATATTTTTTCTGTGTGCACAAATATGTTTTTAACCTCCGTTTTTATATTAAACCACTTTCTTTTGACAGGTAACCCGGATGCGTCAATGAACACCTCCTTTTATGGTGCTCATTGCCAATTCATGGGTGGAGATTTATGCAAATAGTCAATTATCGGGAGAACGCTGTCAATTTACGATTGTTTGGCATTCATGGTCTACGCATGTGTTTACGATCAGATTTGAGTTTCCTGAACATAGTTTCAAGTGTTCCTGAATCCAGAGTAAGCTTTGAGTGGGGTAGGCTTTTATGTGTAAATCTGTTCACAAATTTAATGATGTTTCATGAATGAGATCCACTGACTTTGTACCTGTCTGTGGGTGATTCTGATGCAGGAGGCGTTGAAGTGGAGACTGAACGAGGGGGGAGGGGTGGTTTTTCATCCTCCCCATCTAAACATGTCAAAAAAACGAAAGCCAACATGAGACAAAAAGAGTTTGTTGAGAATGTGTTGGTTTAAGCTTGATTTATACCTGAATAGTCCCTCTCATCTGTGACAGCTGCTTCTTCTCTGTCGACAGCATAGAGCAGGGTGGTGACCAGACCTTGGTTGGGCTGCAGGTACAATGACACCAACTCTGGGAGTTTTTTAAACCGCTTTGGCTGCACACCCTGAGATGTCTTGAAAAAAGAAGCAGAGCCATTTTCTACATAAAATTCCTTAGCTACAAGGAACAATGTTTATTCATTCATGATGGTGGTTATTTGTCTCTATCTTATTGTCTTTTCTCTCACTCTCTGCCCCCCCTTCTCTTTCATTCTGTGTTCTGCTGGTGGCACTGTCAACCAACACGTTTTAGCTCGGTATCTTTCCATTCTAACAAATGAGTTGAATGTATGACGCATCTGTTCCCCCCCCAACTGCCTTATCTCCCTTCTTCACACAGCCAGCCAACAGCAGGAGCCCCCCCATATGAGCCTGGTTATGTTCAAGGTTTCAAAAGGGAGTTTTCCCTGCAACTATTCCCTGTTTGCTATATTACTTAAGTTGACTTTTACCTGTACAGCCAAAAATCCTTCTTCATCTGGGAGGATTCTGTATGTATGAACATGCTTCTGAAACCTGAAGAAAAGAAAGAGAAAAGTTGGGAGAACTTTTCAATAAATTGATGTATTATTGTTGTCTGTGTAAATTCTCAGTCATCCAGGTCATTGTATCCAAGGTAGTTTTCTCTGTCAACTGGACTGGGTTTCTTCTCTTGAAGACGTTTCGCCTTCTATCCAGAAGGCTTCTTCAGTGAAGAAGACACCAGCAATGACGCCATAGACACCATCCACAAGCACCTTCTATTGGACAAGAACCTTACAGAAAGAACCACCTTAACACCGGCCCAAATCTGCACCATGCTGGACCTGTGTTTGAACACCACTTATTTCCAGTACAGAGAAGGCTTCTACAGGCAGAAACATGGCTGTGCCATGGGCTCACCAGTATCCCCTATAGTTGCCAACCTATACATGGAGAAGGTGGAATCCCAGGCCCTGACATCCTTCACAGGAACTGCGCCAAGCCACTGGTTCAGGTATGTTGATGACACCTGGGTCAAAATTCAACACAAGAGAATTGAAGCTTTCTCCGATCACCTCAACGAAACAGACGAACATGTAAAATTCCTGGGAAGATGTAAAAGGAAACAGTCTGGCCTTTCTGGACTGCGCGGTCAAAAACACAAGAATTGGAAGCTTTCTCCGATCACCTCAACGAAACAGACGAACATGTAAAATTCACCCGGGAAGATGTAAAAGGAAACAGTCTGGCCTTTCTGGACTGCGCGGTCAAGATCACTGAGGACAGAAATCTCACCATCGAAGTCTACAGAAAACCTACACATACTGACCAGTACCTCCAGTTTGACTCTCACCATCCACTGGAACACAAGTTGGGAGTGATCAGAACCTCCAACACCGGGCCAGAGAAATACCCACCACATCCCAAGGCAGAAAGAAGGAACAGGACCACATTAAGACAGCTCTCAAAACATGTGGCTACCCAGACTGGGCCTTCACCAGGACCTCAAGAAAGCGAGACCTCAGCGAAGGAGAGGAGGAGAGAAACAAACGTCGCAGCGTTTCCATCCCCTACCTGTCTGGAGTCTCGGAGAAGTTTAGGAGGATCCTCCAGAAACACGACATACCGGTTCATTTCAAACCCAGCAACACTCTCAGACAGAGGTTAGTACACCCAAAGGACAAGACCAAGACCCAAACAAAGTAATGTTGTCTATGCTGTACAGTGCCAGGAGGAATGCAAGGAACTGTACATTGGGGAAACCAAACAACCTCTCCACAGAAGAATGGCACAACACAGACGTGCCACCTCTTCGGGTCAGGATTCAGCAGTCCACTTACACTTAAAGGAGAGTGGGCACTCCTTCGAGGACAGCCAAGTAAGGATACTGGCCAGAGAAGACCGCTGGTTTGAAAGGGGGGTTAAGGAAGCTATCCATGTTAAATTGGAGAAACCATCCTTGAACAGAGGTGGTGGCCTGAGGCACTTCCTATCACCCACATACAATGCAGTCCTCCACTCCTTCCAACAGCAAAACAAACATTCACACCATTCCAGGAGACCCAGTGACTCATCACCATGTGACCCAGCAGACAAAGGGGAGACACCTCAACAGAAACTAGGTGAACGACCCGACCAACGACCCTGCTAACGACTCTCAGGTGACCACCCGGATCATTAGCATGCAAATGGTCCACAGGGGCTATATATTTTCAAGCTCTCTCCCAAGCGATTTCAGAACTGAAGAAGCCTTCTGGATAGAAGGCGAAACGTCTTCAAGAGAAGAACCCAGTCCAGTTGACAGAGAAAACTACCTTGGATGTATTATTGTTGTTATTATCATCATCATCATCATCATCATCAACAACAACAACAACAACACAACAACAACAACAACAACACAACACAAACAACAAAACAAACAACAACAACAACAACAACAACAACAACAACAACAACAACAACAACAACAACAACAACAACAACAACAACAACAACAACAACAACAACAACAACTGGGCTCTGCTTTTTGCAGGGTCAATGTAGTAACAGTCATTGGGGATCAGTATTGGGTATTGAGTCATTGGGTACCATCAAAAGGATGTTATATTTAATGCCAATTGTGCATTAAAACATGACTGATGCGATAAAGTGGATCAAACATGAAGACTAAGCAAAAGTATGATTAAAATCCTCTGAGTCTGTCCTCACTGAACCACTAATAACTAGATTAAATAACTCACAGGAATGTGTCCTCAACAATTGTTGGAGATATGAATCGTTTCTTTTCTGCAGGTTAATACGGCCCCTACGCCACAAAACAAACAACTGGAGTCAGGTGGCACAGTGGCATTTCGACCAGTAGGAAGATGGAAAATCGGACAGCTTTGTTCATCTCGTGCATAATGGTGGTTTTATTTACTGGAGGTAACATTTTCTTGAGTGTTTTTGTTCTGGGGTCATATGCTCGCATGGGGGCTGTGGAGCATGTGGTGGTGCACCTTCAATTTCCAATCAGATTATCTCGATGTCTTAATCTGATTTTAGCACTTTAGTGCTCCAGTTAGAGTTAGGACAAGGCACCTATTTGTTTTTTCCAGTGTCATGTAATTGCCTTATTGCCAATGGGTCATTTGTTGGAGGGGGTCTTTTCTCCTCCTCTTGGTGATCACCCAGCAGCTGTCTCCTACATGTGATCAGGGAGCCAGTGAGGGGGTCCACTGTACTGCTGCCTGGGAGTTGCATGGTCTCCGTGAGCTGGCGTGAGCTGTAGTGGCTCATTCATTTTAGTGGATTTTAAAGATTTTAGGTAAACCCAGTTCTTCAGCTGCATAGCTTTTTTTGTTTGAAACCAGCAGACTAGTTTTGTTTGTATATATATAAAAAATCCCTTCCTCGCCCTCCTGGGCGGTGCCTCCTTCCTTCAGGCTCGGGTCCTCTACTAGAGGCCTGGGAGTCTGAGTGTTCTGCGCAGGATCTTAGCTGTTCCTAGGACTGCGCTCTTCTGGACAGAGATCTCTGATGTGGTTCCTGGTATCTGTTGGAGCCATCTACTCAGGTTGGGTGTTACTGCCCCTAGTGTCCCAATCACTACTGGGCCCACTGTTGCCTTCATGCCCCACATTCTCTCTATCTCCTCCTTCAGCCCTTGGTACTTCTCCAGCTTCTCGTGTTCCTTCTTCCTGATGTTTCTATCACTCGGGATTGCTACATCTATCACCACCACTGTCTTCCGGTGTTTATCCACCACCACTATGTCAGGCTGGTTGGCCACCACCATCTTGTCAGTCTGGATCTGGAAGTCCCACAGGATCTTGGCCTGCTTGTTCTCCAGCACTTTCAGGGGTGTCTCCCACCTGGACCCTGGGACCTCCAGTCCATACTCCAGTCCATAGTGCAGATGTTCCTGTACACTATGCCAGCCAACTGGTTATGCCGCTCTATGTATGCCTTGCCTGCTAGCATCTTGCAATCTGCTGTGATGTGCTGGTCTGTCTCAGGGGCATCTCCATACAGTCTGTACCTGGGGTCTTGTCTGGAATGGTAGACCCTGGCCTCTATTGCTCTGGTGCTCAGGGCCTGTTCTTGTGCAGCCATGAGTAGAGCCTCTTATGTGACTGGATAGGTCAGTGGTATGAGCGGAACGTTAACTGATAGAGTCATACTGGCTCGGACGACGCCCGGGTCAACAAGGTCCGCGTCAGGGGTCAGGGAACCAGGGCCCCCTGATGTCAAATTGGCTACTGGAACAAGGCATTCATGGAGCAGGGCAGAGAACGTGGTACTGATGGAGTGTTACTACGGGAGTAACCCCAGCGAGAGAGGGTAAATGCAGAGGATGTAGGAGGGTACTTTGAAACCCCACATCCTCACTGACTTTTAGCTCAGGGTTCGAAAAAAAAAAATGTCTGCATCCTCGAGTGCTTTTTATGCTTTTTCTATTATTTATATTGTCATATACATACACCATACAAACACTATATATATGCTGTATACATAGGTTGGATTCATTATGGTTTAATTGTTTTTGTATACTGCAACTGTTGATATCCTGTACTTTTAAAATTACTACAGATTGTTAGTATATATACTGTTTATACTGTGTAAAATACTACAACTTTCCTCGTAACTCACAGTAATTATTCTTCAGAGTGTTTAAACACAATAAAATTGCAATCTATGAAGTTGCATTAATGAACTTGCCAAGACAGAGGCTGCTTCTTAATCCACAGTGCAAAGGTGTCATACATGGATGTCCATTCTTTGACGTACACACTTGCCACCATTGCTACTGCTCCTGCTGGTCGAGGTGAAGTTCATTGTGGGATATTTAGCTGTACCAAGTCCACACAAGTCACATCTGAAGTATACTTGACAAAATGACTGGAACAAGTGCACTTTTGGGAAACACGAGAGCGCAAAGGAACACAAAGGACAAGAAAGCCTGTCCTAGCTTATCTGTCAGTTTGTTCACTGTTATATCAAACGAGGGGCTCTGAGCTGATCCTTATACAGTACCTACAGCACACGTTGCCGCACTCATACAGCACTCTCACATCTGTGATCGGAAGCCAGGTGTGGTATTAATCCATTTGTGATTTATTGTAATTCTAATAACAAAAATAGTATTATAACAAAGATAAAGTAATAGGCTCCAACAGCAACAGGGTCATGATCTGTTCAAAATGACCATTTAGTGGGGTCAACAGGTACGGAGATGGACAGTGTGCAGAAATAACCAAATCTCTGAAAAGTCACTTTCTATAGACATCCAAGTTGGATGTAGCTTTAAGATCAACTGCCACTGTCAACATTTGACTGAGGGGGAATTCTATTCTGGGTTATTTTTCATGGGTTGGCTTTGGGCCCTTAATTCTAATAAAAGAAACTCTTCCTTCAGTATGCATAGACATTTTGGACAATTTCATAAAACCAATTTTGTGGGACCCGCTCAGGGATGGCCCCGTTCTGTTCCACCATGACTGCGCACCAGATATGGTTGTGTTTTCATCACTTGGGGCATAGAGTAAAAGATGATAAGAAATGAGAGCTGGATGGGCTAGACGTCCAGGCTGCTACTTCTATTGCTACTTTGAGTGTAACTGCCAGGAAAGAACTTCAGCAGGACTCTCAGTCAATGACTCGAGATGACCAAGTTTAATTAAGGTGAGCAAAACGAAGGGCACACACCATAACAGCTCTCCTAAACGCCATCACACTTATTTGATACACTTTCTAGGACTTGGAGGTGTGATGGAAATGCAGATCACTCAGTTTACCAGGATATGTTAGAAATAAATTCCTGGTCATAAAAGTTCCTTGAAATGTGGAAAAGAGCTTATAGTGTCCATCAAAAGCACACAAATACAAAGGCATCAGCAGCACCTCACAGTGCTCTTGAGCTGTGCATCTAATGTTGCTGGAAATTAATCATTAGAGTGTCTTTCTTGAGGTCACTTGTATTTTTCAGTTTGTTTCAGATCTCTTCAATAGTTGGCCCCATAATCATTAAAAAATGATTAAGTAAGACAGTAGTTTCATTCTTCCAAATTTAACTTTATTATTACACTATTAAATTATTACACTAAATTTGTTATTAAACTGTGTTGTAGATAAAGAGGCACAAATGCCCATCATGGTGTGTATGTGTGTAATTATGAGACTCAGTGTGGATCTGTCTACTTCATAGTATTGGCTCTTTAGCAACTCTTTATTATTAGGAGATGGCCACAAATCTTTATATATGTGCAACAATCATTTGTTGGGAATTGTAATGCTAATCTTTATTTGTCTTACTTGATGTCTTCTAACAATTACAAAGGAGACTCACAGTAGGAAAAGACAATAAATGATTTTAAATAGTATTTTCTTCAGGTTTATAGAGAAATTCAAACATGTTTAACGTGTATCATCTTCTATCATTATTTTTTGCGACTGCACAATGAATGGAAATGAATTACAATTGATTTAGGTGAATTAGGCCTGTGATTAACCTGGCTTAAATGTTTAATCAGTTAACAGCCCCGAGTTAAACGCTGCATTACTTACGTTAGCTTATTTGAACTCACTGAACAAAATCTTGATAGCATGCAGATCGTATGCAGCACAAAACAAAATATGCAGACAAGGAGGAAGTGTTAAAATAAACAAACAGTTTCCTGGACAGGTCATGACTACTGGAGCTTCTGTAAAATCACCCGACTAGTCTATTCTATAACAATAGCAGAATGAAAACATTTTCCTGCATATAAAATGTATTTGGGGGAGCCAATGCAGCACATTAGGTGATCGAATTGACTTAAGTCTCAGCATTTCTCCTATTGGTATTCTTTTGTCAGTGCACACAGCAGCAACCTGCCAGCTCAGATGTCACCAGCGCTAACACCTGAGTTCACCACCCAACAGATACTCAGCAGGTATAATAACTAATGTCACAAGAGAGCATGTGAGAGTTGTCATTGTGACAGTCAAAAATCTCAAACCAGCTGTGGACCTGCTGAATAAACCACTTAGCTGACTTTGTGTACATTCATATCTGTCACAGGCAGAGACAAGAAGCCCCCAGGTCAACATTCCTTTTGACTCTGACAAAAGTGTGGAAAATAAATTAGCAGTATTCCAGAACTACAGAAAACCATGGAACCTATTCAGCCAGGCATGATGGTGTATTGGATAGAAGGTTTCAGAAATAAATGTGACCATCCCAGGCAACAGCAACAACAAAGAGAAAAACACCTGAAGAGCTGGCCGAGATGTGAAGACAGAAGATAGTGGTGCCACTGGTGACTGTGATGCCCAGTCTGGGAAAGGACAAGGTCTCTCTGTCTCTCTCTGTCTCTCTCTCTCAACTAGAAATGTAAAAGTCCAACAGGATCAATAGACAAAGCAAGTTGAAACTTTGGACACACCTTCTCATTCAGTGCTTTTTATACCTATTGATCCCAACATTTTATATTAATACCGATGACATAAAAGTGCTAAAATTATGTAGGGAACAGAAGTTAACAGATGCGTGTTAACAGTGGATGTGGATGTGGATGTGTGTGTGTGTTTGTTTTCTTAAAAGGTCCCTTAGCTACATTATGCAGAGGAAGGGTTGGCATATATTATCCCTATAATGCAAGAAACAATTAAGCAGACAAACTGTCATCTTTAGTTGAAGACAGGAATGTCAACGAGTCTGGAAACTTTCAGGTCAACTGTATCCTCAAGCATAGTTACAAAAACATGAAATGTGTGGAAAAAAAGTGGCACTGAGGAGAGGAAGACTACCTCTGCTACAGGAGACAAGTTAGCAGCCTCCCAAAAGGCACATTTACAACACAGAGATTACAGATTAGAGCGCAGATGAAGGTACCAGAGGTCAAGAAGGAGAGACACTTCAAAATCAACTGTGGAGAGGACACTGTAAATCAGGCCACAAAGTGCAGCAAGGAAGCCAGTACTGAGGGAGGAGAACAAGAGGAGAAAGGTTTGGCCAAAAAAAACACAAGAAATGGACATTAAAGCAGTGGGGAAATTGGGGAGGGGGTGGGGTCCTCTGACTGGTGCCTTTCTTCCATCCAGCATTAGAGAGAAGGGGGCAACAGTGAATGAGAAAGAGTGTCCAGATCATTTGACCGGTGTTCTAACAAATGCAGATGTAAATGTACTTACAAGACACACAAAGCGTAAGCCCCGTTGACGCTCTCGCTATCGCGCACCAGAAAACTGCCATCTCTGCCGGCCCGCGCTAGCAGCTCCTCCGCTGCTGCGCGACTCAGGTCCCGGTGATACCACAGCGGCGGAGCGGGGCCCAGTGGTGAAACCCCAACTACATAACCTCCCCCGGCCATAGCCACAGCCCTTACAACCAGCTTCCAACTTCCTCCAGACTTTTCCGAAAAACTCACAGCGTTGCTGAAGAACACCCCCTAAAAATAGATCCAAAAGTACAAAGAAGCGTAAAACGTATTCTTAAGCAGGCAGTTGATGATTGCGACGGAGCTCAAGATGTAGATTAGTTCAAATTCGTTTCTCCTGGAAGGCTAACCGCCTTCCTTTCGCTTCCCCGTCCCACGGAAATCAGGGTACGTTAATCCACTCAGGGAACTGTGGGGGTGGGCAAACACACAAAATATGTCAAGCACGACTGTGCAGCTACAACTTACTTCCGTTTGACATTTTCAAAGCAAGACCGTTGCCTGTCTATATGTGTGTGTGTGTGTGTTGTGTGTGTGTGTGTGTGTGTGTGTGTGTGTGTGTGTGTGTGTGTGTGTGTGTGTGTGTGTGTGTGTGTGTGTGTGTGTGTGTGTGTGATGAACAAAAACAAGGATAAACGAAGTGAAGTCAGTAAATTAGAGAAGAGTTGCCGAGAGAACTGTGTTCGCACGGATGAAAGCGGTAGTGAAATTTCGTGTCATTGCATACTTCGACGTTGCCTAGCTGCGTTTGAAAAAAATACAAACTACTTTTACAGTTGCACATTTATCTCGTTTTCACATTAAATGTATTAAATTGCATATTCAGTTTGAATTCAAGCTTCGGATTAATTATTTGCAACAAAAATTACATTTCATGGGCTCACTGCAAATAAAATGTACACACAATGTAAAATGTAAAGTGATTATATAATTATATGTAAATATATATATAATTATATAATCACTTTACATTTTACAAGAACACATTTTTTGACAGTCATCTGCCACTATTAAATTTAAATATTACTCATCTCAACCTACTCTATCTCAATCTAGTGCTCCTTTGACAATTCAGAAATGAAATATTGCATCTTCACACCTGAAATATTTTATGGTTACTCCCATTCACAGAGCCATAGACAAAGAAATGGTGCAATGAGGCATGACATTTTGCACTTTGAATTGCAATGACCTCACAAAAGTATTAGTAGTAAAATATTAATAGCCACAGGGATGAACAATACAGCGCTATTTCTGGTTCATACATATCTGTGTTTGTCCATCTTAATGTAGGCCCAACAGTACAGAGATGAATCAAGTGTCCTAAAATTTCTTGTAACCATAAAATGCCACCATTTTTTTCTAGTGCATTAATATATTTCAGTGTATTAATCTTAAATGTCTGTATTATTTTGAATTTAACACATTCCACAACACGCTGTATTTTCATCAATCTAAAAAAAAGCATGAATTAACAGTGGCAACAAAAGAGGCCAAACTGTTAAGTACGTAACCTATTTATCCTCTTCCCAGTGCAGTGGCCACGATAAAGTTGCTTTAGGCGACTGTGCTGCGCTCAAACTAATCTGTGCTGACGAGTCAGACTGAGGCCTCATTTCTGTTTCACTGCTTCAATTGTGTGAACTACATGAAAACTCAGGAAGATGCATTTTACAGTTCACTTTTGATTGTCTAAATATTAATAAGCAGTGAAAAGCCCTTTAGAATGTTGTTTTTAAATTACATAAAACTTAATAATAATACTACACAGTCATATATATGTATGATTCCAGTGTTGTAATAATAATAATAATGATCACTGAAAACAGAATTGTTCTCCAAACTATCAAGTCAACAATATATGATGGCTATCCTACAATTTCTGGGTTTTAATCATTTTCGAGTTTATTTAGTGTAAATATATTTAAAAATTAAAAGATCAATGAGCTGACTCTCATTCAGAGGCTGTTACCATTTTGCACTGTTGCCTCACAGCACGAAGGTTCCATTGTTGGCCAGGCAGTTTATGCGTTCATGTCGTGCATTACACCAAATCCTGAAGCATCATATTTCCACTAAGATGGTGCTTTAATCTGTTTTTTCTTTTTGTCAAACGTTTCAAACATGGGGTGTAAAAGTAGAGCAGTCTGTTACAAGATCTATTTTATTCATACTACTACAGGAAAACAGGATGCTTTTTTACATTTTTGTCAGTACATTATACAACAACTTGTACAAATGCCAAGAAAACTAGCATGATGAAGGCAAAGCTTTGGTCTTGCTGTGCGCTGTTAATATAGTACTCAGCTACCTTCTTGTTTGGGTTCAACCCATTGAACCAGAGCTGCATGCAGCGACCTGATGTTTTTGAGTAGGTGGTATAAAGGTAGGAGTTAGACCAGATTTGTTCACACATATATTTGGGGGTGGGGTAAACCTCTGTCCACTTTCTACACTTCCTGTCAGCAGGACATTTGTTGATGCCTGTGGGATAGCAGAGACATTGTTAAATATTAATGTAATAAGAAAGTTCATGTTAATGAGTGTGAATATGTTCTTGAACAGATATGTCTAAATGCTCTGTGGGGTAAGACAAATCTCATTGGAAGTGCATTGCAGAGATGCATCTAAATGAAAATAAGTGCACACGTGCACTTAGTACATCTTGTACCAGTGGTTCACATGGATATCTGTGTGCTTGAGTACATGCCTGAACTCCAATCCCATCCCGTGTGCCAGTTACTCTTGCAGGTGAATTCATTCTTGCAGTCTTCCCACCACTCATGGCAATCTTCTTTACACAGAGGTACATTAAAGATTCGTTCCTTCCTCCAGCTCTGATCCACCTACACACAGGCAACATATCTACTAGCTTATATAGCTAATCAAACATCTTATAGGATCAGTAGAAAGTGATTTCTTTATAAAATTCTGACCTTTCAATGCCATGGGCTCACAGCAGAGTTACAAAGGCTTATACACATTTAACCCTTTGCAAGGTCTCAATAAAAGTTATGTTTAAAGTATTTGGGGGTTTATTTCTACTGTTTTCATTCTTATGTTACGGGCTCATATTGCATATTATACTTTTTTTTAAGCCATTACACACTTCTTGTATCCAGGGCCCTAGGTGTGGTGAGCACTCATAGAAGCAAGTGTCTTGGATAAAATGTTTCTTGCACTCATCACTCATAGCACCGCAGTGATTCCAGTTGAAGTTATACAGATAAGAGTTATCCTCATGGGCTTCAGTACTTGTGTTGGCTGTGCAACATGCATTGTCCCGCCATGGAGCACACTGCAAGCAGTAAATTATAAGCAATTATGTCACCTTACAATTTTTAACATGACTTTTTCATGAAGCTGTAAACAAATTATTATACCTTTGTTATATGTTGTAGACAACTGCATTCCTTACCTGAAGGTAAAGTTGTCCTTCTGGGCCAGGCACTTTTTTGTGGTGCTTGGCATCCATACACATATTGAGTTTGTCCTCAGAGAAGGAGCTACTGGAGAGGGCTAACAGCAATATCATCATATCCCACATCCTTCTGTAAGAGAACATAAATGGGAAAAGAAATGATTAAATTCTGGGGGTAACGTGTCAGTCTGCAAGAGAACCATGAGAGACGAACAAGACCAAGCATACAGCTGAAGCTACACAAAAGCTGTTTAAGGACAGCAAAGTGAAGGTTCCTGAGTGGCAAAGTCAAAGCCCAGATCTTAGTCCAGTTCAGAATTCATGGTTGAAAAGAGCAGCTTTCGCTGGTTCCCCAAGTAAGCTGACAGAGATTGAGCTGTTGGTGAGCTGTGCAAGGAAGAATAGAAGAAATGTGCAGTGTCAAGGTGTGCCAGTTTGACTGAGACCTATGCACAAAGACCGAGGCTTTGAGTGAGAAATGGTACAGTTCTGTTCCATTCCAGCTGTTTCTTTACACAGAAAATGTGTTTTCAGCAAGTGAAAAGGGATTTT
This sequence comes from Takifugu flavidus, assembly GCF_003711565.1. NCBI lineage: Eukaryota > Metazoa > Chordata > Actinopteri > Tetraodontiformes > Tetraodontidae > Takifugu > Takifugu flavidus. The sequence continues at coordinate 10,267,432 of NC_079531.1, read as the reverse complement.
TTTTTTTTTAAAAAAAAAGAGGAGATAACGGAACATTTTAACAGAATACCCTATCTCTATTTCCACATAAGTGAGTTGAAATTGGTGGCGTTTTGTGTTTGTATTCATGTGTTCAGGTTTTCTACTTTTTACTTTCCCTTTTTAATTATCCAGAAGCAAATACATAATTAAAAAAGTAACACAGACATTATAAATGCTGGTGTTAGACTAGTTCAGTGAGCTTTACCTTTTATGCCAGAGTTTTTCAATTTCTGAGCTAGTGCCTACTGGCCCTTGGATTAAAGATAGAATATTTTATTTCATTTCATTTTCTAGACCAATTCGTCCCTTTCGGGGTCATGTGGAGGGTGCTCCAGCCTATCCCAGCTGCATATGGCTGAAAGGAGGTCCACCCCTGGATGAGTCGCCAGTTCATCGCAGGGCCCTTGTGAGCAATTATGAGTCCGGTGCCTTGGTCAAGAGCACCTCGGAATTGCTCTGAAGGTGTTCTGGCACCTTCCCCTACTACCAGAACACCCTCCGTGTTTTGGTCTCACCAGGTCTTGAACCGAGAACCCTCCACTTCTTAGCCCAGTCCTCAACAGACTAAGTGACCACCACCCCTACTGACAGAATACAGCAATAATAATTTGACCAAATACACTCTTTAAAATCCTGATGATTTACAGCTACCATGATTTACTCCTTCCTTCTGCCCTTTGACTTTATGCCAGATCATTTAAAATTATATCATGCAATAAAGCAATGACAATGTAAATACAGGTAAAGTTAAATGAAAATATCTATAGAAAACAAAAAGATTTACCTTTCTGACAGTTCTGCAAATATTTCTTTGAGAAATGACTGTACCACTCTCTCAGCACAAGCAACTCTGGGAAGACACAGCACAGCACTACCTAAATGTGACTGTAATGTAATTAAGTGTCTCCTCAGTCCAAGGTTAACCCCTGTAGTGTGTGTGCGCGAGTGTGGGTAGTGTGCGGTGTGATGAATTTATTGTTGCAGGGTAGGCTTTTTTCTATCTTATCTAGAGATATAAATTACTCTGTCTTTTGCTCCCTGTCACAGGACTCAGTTTTTATAATGACTCGGCAATTTAAAACAAGTTGTAACTTTTGGGGTCCAGGGTTCCGGGTTGTGTTTGGTTTTTCCTGCAGGGAACGTGAAGGGGTCAATATTGGCAACAGCTGGCGCTGCAGGCAGGCGCACCTGTCGGCAATTTCCATCAGGCCACTTCTTTAAGGAGGGAGCGCCTGCCTACCAGTGTCGGAGTGTTTTTGGTGTGTTCCCTTGCTCATTCAAGGTCTCCACGCCGCTTTGCTGGTCTAGAGAACGCGCAGGACTTGACTACCGTGTTTGCTCCGCTCTGGAGCTCTCGGTGTGCCCCGGAAGACCAGACGAGTGCTTCCCTGCAGTCCAGGAGGACTGCCGTTTAGAGTTTATTAAATAAAACCTATTTTTGGACTTTTTAATCACTGCGTTCTTGCCTGCTTTCGGGTCCTGTAAAAACCCAATCCTTAACAGTAACAGTTCTTAGTCGTGTATATGGATGGGTCAAAAAGATCCAAAAACACACCCACAATTATGCTGGGGTCTTCTTAAGTTCCGTTTAATGGGAGTAACTCAACCATGGACTATGGAACGCAGTCTTTCATTCATATACAAGCACACAACACGAAAATTGTCACTAATTAACTTGAGCAAAAGAAAAGGAGTATCAGCATATTCTGCTGTAGGACGTGCGCTGCTGGGAACCGGAGAGTAGCGGGCAGGTAGGTGACATCACAAGACAGCAACGCAGGTCGCCCAAAGGCCCATCCCATACACTGCGACTGTTACAAAGTGTATACTTTTATTATGCTACATAAAACAGTCACAAGAAATGTTGTTTGGTCACGTGACATTTTACTGCACAGTGCTTGAACTAAATTCTTGACATATCTATTTAGCCGTCTAAAACACACCCTGTGTTTTTCTCGTTTCATTTAATGGGAGTAGCTCAACCACCAGAGGAAGGTGGGATGACACGACTCAGATTTGGACACACAGGATTAAATAACGCACATATAAAATAGGGAAATACAAGGGGTGGGTGTGGTCGGGAAGAATCAGTGGAGCATGTCTTAGCACACTCTAGAGTACAGTTGGATGTGAGAGATATTCTGCGGAGCAGGTCAGAGATTGAGGGCGTTAAATTTGTGAAGTTTATGACTAAGTTGATAAAGAGAATATAGGGTTTGTGGGTCTTTGTCTTTCAGAATATAGGGTTTGTGGGTCTTTTTTTAACGAGTACATTGTTCAGATGTGTATTCATCCAGGGTGGCTATTCTAATCAGTCGGTAGCGGTAATGCACTCGAACATTTGCCAACCGCCATTAAACAGGAAGGAAGAAGAAGACGTGCTCCGACTGCGTTACTGTCTGCCATACTGCGCAGCTCAGAAAGAGACGCATGTCACTTAACGGTCCATTCCCATACGCTTCCACTGTTGCGTAATATAGTTAATGGGTGTTTTGATTAATTAGGATAGTTAAATCTCTTAACAACTGTCCGGATGACATAAACATTAAAACTCGGAGACGCGGAACCTTTGTGTACGGAATTTCTCCCGGAAGTTCTCCGTACAATTTCCAGATGAACACAAGATAGTTCCGGTAGTTTTAATTAGAAATCAACGAGAACTTGGATATCTGACATATTTTTCAGGTACAACATCTTGTGATACAATTGAATGTTGTATGTATGTATGTATATATATACACACACACTTCAAAATATATATATTCCCCCTCCCCCGCCGACCCTTTTACCCGTCAGAGTTGGCATAAGACTGATTCTGTTGTCCCCTCGTCATGCAGTCATGTCCACACTTTTTCCCTCTCTCTTTCCTCGGATAACGGAGTCCCTGTGGTTCAACTTGGATCGACCCTGCGTGGATGAGACTGAACTGCATCAGCAGGAACAACAACACCAATCCTGGGTAAGCAGCTCTTCGAAATAAAGTCCTGTCCGGTTTCATGTGCCCAACTAACATTGTGCTTTCTGTACCCCAGCTTCAGAGCATTGCAGAGAAAGACAACAACCTCATACCAATCGGGAAGGCCATTTTTGAGGTAATCAATTTCACCTGCTGGTGTAAAGAAATGGGATAGCCAGTAAGGTAGGAAAGAAAATCAATTATCAAGACACCTCATGGAATGGTGCTTACAGGTAGTTTCCGAAGACAAGTCTCCTTTGTTATTTCTTCTATTATTTTCTGTGGGTACACCTGCACAAAGCTGTAGAGGATTTTCAAGTACTGCAGCTTCTTCATGATGGCCAGAAGACTGGCTGTGTCTTCCAGCATGGTGTTAGGAGCTTGGACATGTAGAAATTAAGAAGATTAAGATGTACTTTATTCATTCCCGTAGGGAAATTGAATTGTAGTAGCAACCTATACAAAGTATAGAAACAGAATAAATAAATACAGATAAGATTAGAATGTTATAAGCATATATACAGCATATATTATAAGCATATATATAATATGTACGTAATATAATATATACATATTATAAGCATTATAAGCATATATACATAAATATAGAATAAAATAGAAATAAAATTACAACATAAACATTACACAATTATTGTTATTGGCTGGGTTTGGATGAATTATAGAGTCTGATGGCGGATGGCAGGAATGACTTCCTGTACCGTTCCTTAGAGCAGCGAGGCTGCAGGAGTCTGCTGCTGAAGCTGCTTCTCAGTTTGTCCACTGTGTTATGGAGGGGGTGGGAGGGATTGTCCATGATTGTCCGCAATTTCAACACCATCCTGTCCCTCACCACCTCGTCTAAGTTTGCAAGTCTACAGCCAACAACAGACCCTGCCTTTTTAATGAGTTTGTTAAGTCTGTTGGCATCCTTTGCTGTAATGCCTGCTCCCCAGCACACTACAGCAAAGAAGATGGTGCTAGCCATGACACACTGGTAGAACATGTGGAGCATCCTGCTGCAAACACTGAAGGACCTGAGTCTCCTGAGGAAATAGAGTCTGCTCATGGCCTTCTTGTAAACAGCATCGGTGTTTATGGACCACTCCAGTTTATTGTCCAGCTGAACACCCAGGAACCTGTAAGATGTGACTATTTCCACTTCTTTCCCACTAATGCAGACTGGGGAGGGTGGGGACTTGCTTTTACTGAAATCCACCACCATCTCCTTCGTCTTGGTCACATTGAGCTGCAGAAGGTTCTCCCTGCTCCAGCTAACAAAACTCTCCACAAGGTCCCTGTATTCATCCTCTTGTCCATTCTCCACACAACCGACTATGACTGTGTCATCAGAGTACTTCTGGAGATGACATGTCTCAGAGTGGTACTGGAAGTCAGCTGTGTAGGTGGTGAACAGAAAGGGGGGGAGAGCACAGTTCCTTGGGCAAGTATAGTATAGCAAGTATATCACTGCATCATCAACCCCCACCTTAGGCTGATAGGCAAACTGCAGAGGGTCTTGAAAGGGGCTCACCAGGGGTCTGAGGTGTGACAGCACCAGCCGCTCCATGACCTTCATAATGTGGGAGGTCAGTGCTCTTGGCCTGTAGTCACTCAGTGCCACAAATTATACTTAGCCTCATTCAGAGTTAACAATTCACAGAAATTGGATCAGCCTGTGATCCCATTTTTTTCCTTTTCCCTTTGACCATGATCATGTCCCTGTTCCGAATGGGATAATGATTTGATTTCCACATTGTTGGTCATAAATAGGTATGAATTACTGTCTGGGCCTTTGAATCCTTCCAAATTTACCAGTGTAGCCTACCACCATCTGATAAATAAAACAGCCTTCACAACATAGTAGTAAATCTTCCTTCTGTATGTTTCCCATCAGCCCTTATATTATGTAGGTTTCCTATTTAAATGGTCACTTTATGGCTGTTTTCAAAATGAGGTGTTCTTTTCTGGATATTTGCTTAGCTCTGTGAACCTTCACTAACAGTGCTTGTATTACAGGTAAAATAATGTCTCATTCCTTTCATAGTCCACTGTTCCCACGTCTTATCTCATGTCTCTGCCCAATCACACCCAGTCTCTCGAACTATGCTGTTGTGAACTCACCTTTACTGTAGATGACCTGCTGGGGGCCACTATTTATAGAATGCTGCATTTGTGATGGCCTTTTCAAAATTAGAAAGCCTGTGTGTTGCCTCAGTTCACTTTATGTTTCCTAACTGGCTTCTAGCCAGGATATGAAGAAGAGGAAGAGGAAGATGATGAGGATGAAGAGGACAGTGAAGAAGACTCAGAAGATGAAGAAGACATGCAGGACATGGATGAGATGAATGATTACAATGAGTCGCCTGATGATGGGGAGATTAATGAGGTGCTTTATTGTAGAATCTGCATGCAAAAATCTCATCTGTGCCATGACAGCAAATCAAAACTATTGAAATTATAAAAAATTAAATCTTAAATTCCTCTTTACATAAACAGTTTGTGTTTGTCTCTGACAGGTGGACATGGAGGGTCCTGATCAAGATCAAGATCAATGGATGATTTAAGAGAAAAATAAAGTGTTAGTTTGCGTTAGGTTGTCGTACATTGACTCTGGACTCTGGAGAGTTGAGTGAGTGAGACCTGAAAGGCTTCTTATCTTTCACGCATCACATAAAACATTGGTCAGCTTGTATTTTAAACCCCTTTTAGGTGTCTTGACTGGTTTCTGGTAGTACTGATGTGTGGCTATGTCACAAACACATGATCCTTCTGTTTTATAGGCCCTCCCATGGTGAGAGCTGTAGCTATCTTCCTCGTAAGGACTTGTGTGAACTCTGGCTTCATTTTCTGACACCACAGTTGTGAAACTACTGACTTTGCACAAACAATTCGTTTCCTATAAAGGAAACGGAAAAAATAATGACATTTTATAGCAGCATTTGTGCCGCTTATCTTTCTTAAATTAAACTATCCTGTTAGCTGTAAAAGCATAGATTTGTCGCATGTTTTTTTAAAACCATCTTCAGTTGACTCTCATCTTTGCCTGAAAGTGTTGTTTTATTAAACAATTTTGATTAAAACTGAAAGAATTCAGTTTCAGTATACTTTATTACTTATTTGATTCATTTTATGATTCTTTGAATTTCCCAGGCAGCGTAAATCAGTTGTGTCCCTTGTACACCAGCTCAGCCATCCCATCCCTGATGCCTTTACTGTACTCCAAGGTTGCTCTATGGACCTTCCAGTCGTACAAACCGCTTTTTCGAACATGTCTGAGAAACCTAGGAGCTCCAGGGAACAACACGTTGTCAGCCACGATCATGGATCCTTTACACAGCATACCAGAACCCTCCAGCATCTATAAAAGAGCATGGACAATGAGCCCAGATATATTTTTTCAACTATAAATTAGGCTTCTGAGCAAGGTGAGGGTTTTATTCAGAATGTAACATAAACTTTTTTTTAAACTATTGTCACCTGCAAATCGGGGGCATAACATTTCTTCCAGTGGTCCATAAAGACAAAATCCAGCCTTTCCAAACCATATTCTGAGTGCAGTTTAGGGATAACTTCATCTGATGGATTCACAATAAGCTCTACCTGCAGAACAAATATAATGCTGTCAGATGTAACTGAAGCTCAACAGCATGTGAGTACACTGCTCTTCCTGCCTTCTTACAGTGTTGTCATCAAATCCTGCCAGGCGGATGATTTTTTCAGCAATGGCAGCATTATTCTGGTCCATTTCAATGCTGTAGAGTCTGGCACCCAGCGGCAGAGCCCGCGCAATCCTCACTGTGCTGTACCCACAATGGGCACCCAGCTCCAGCACAGTCAGGGGGCTGTGTTCTAGCAATAGCCGGTCAAGGATCTTCCCTGCACACAGCAATCCTGCACCTATAATAGTTATTTCCACATGCAAATGACAAACTGTTGTAAAACAACAGATCTTCTCACCTTTTTTGGGCCCTATATTACTGATGAACTCAATCTTGCTGCACCAGATATCAAAGGCATCCAGAATGCTGTCAGGATCACCGGGGATAGCGTGCGTGAGAACATACTGGTAGGCGCGTTGCTCTCGACTCAGACCACTCACCAAGTCCTTCCATATTCTGACCAGGACCGCCCGATAGAACAACATAAAGAAGAAGCGGTACTTGATAAGTAGCGTCAGCAGCAGGGGAAGGAAAGCCAGGGCAACAGCAGGAGATACCATCCTAATGTGGAAAATCAAAAATGTATACTTCAATGCACTCACAAATATAGAATTACTGATAATGTGTAAGAAGTGATGACGTTCAATGTTTAGGTAAGCATTTACCTCAAAAGGGAAAAAGTAAAAACATGAAAATAATAATCAGTTGTCATCATTTCCATTGCTCTTTAGTGACCACATGTATTTGTTCAACTGATCTGCCACATTCATATAATGCATCGAAACTATATACGAAAAAGTACATTTGCCGAGTCCAAATACCACTGAAACAATGACGATCATTTGAGTAACTGACAAACATTAAACACACAGGTATGTTGGAACAACAGTATATTTACTCATTACTGGCAGATGGGCCTGAGGGCTGAAAATATTTTTCTATTTGCAGCAAGAAAGAAACTTCACAAGCATACAATTTGTAGCAACAAACTTGCTACAGACTTTATAGATTCTCTTCTAATATCGCTATTGATGGGAAATGTTAACATAAAATTACACAAAGATATTGATGCAAAAATGAGCTTACCTGTTTTTTTTAAAAAAACAACAACACACACACAATGGGTTGAGAAGCAATGGAAGCTGCACAACAGCCGAGCTGAATGTGTGTCTCTCTGTGTATACATGTGGACAATGTGTGTAACAGAATCAAGGTGATGAATAATTTATTCATCACATGCACAGCAACTATTGTCCTGAAATTATTTTCATGGGGATAACTAAAAAATAGAGTTGAGGTTTTTGTCATTGCTTGCTGTGGGGTGTAAAGTAATATATTAAAAGATTTCATAGAAACAATAATTGCATAGAAAGACATTTGACACCTTCAGTTAACCTCAATGGGTGTGAATCAATGTGGAGTCAAATTTCTTTGATTTGCATATTGTGTCTGTTCATCAGATCAGCTGACATTAGCATGCTGCTGCCACACACTGATGCAGTTCTATCGCTTCAATGCTCTTATGTAATCTTTTTTGACATGTAGTGGAGTCAACTGGACTGTTGGGGAGAGAATTCCCCAGTTCTAATTTACTCCTCTTTTCTGAGATTCTTGTGATTGACATTGTATGAGACTTAGAAAAACAATAAATATCAGAACAAGAGATTATACATTATACATACATTACATAAAATTATACAATACATTAAAATTATTCAAACAAAGGAAACTTTACAGAAAGCAGCATTACTTTTTTTCTGCAAAACACTCATTCAAAATAAAATCCCACCGATGACCTTTCAAAATCTCTTCATATATGTGTAATGAAGTGGTGGCTTGCAAACAAAATATGTTTTCATTCTGTATGGATGATCCACAAAACTGCTCATTTGATTTGATTTGACTGGCAAACCACCTTTACCGAAGTTTCATTTCTAGCCGAAACACACAGGTGAAAATGTAGTTCCGAAATGACCAGAAGGTGTCGCAATGTGGACACATTCGTACGCCTTTGAGGCACCTTTATTCTGTGACGTTAGTGTGTACACTCTTGTAACAGATAGTTGATAATCGTCTAACAGACGGTCTCTGCATGGACATGAGAGAATATCTCTCTTTGTGTGAATCTGTCAGTCTGTTAGATGAGGAAACTTCTCCCGTCACGTGCCCCCCCTCACACAGTCGCTTCCTGTCACAGCGGAAGTGTGAAGCGCTAGCTTGCTGTCATGTGATCGATCATTGTTGACACTTGTTTCCATTTTTCCGAAGCTCATTTCGAGACAGTGGCGATACATTTAATGCTTATTGAAAGAAAAGAACCGTGGCTATATTCTGACCGACAAAAGGGAGATCGGGGTTGTGTAGTTTCACCCCTCCGACGGCGTCATGGGTTGCTGTTACAGCAGCGACAACGAGACCACAGAGCAGGTAGTTAGCGGCTAAAGGCTAACGGTTCCTAAGGTTCAAGCTGTTTTTGACTTGTGTAAAATAATTAGGGGTTGTTGATTCATCTTTATCCGTCTTACACGTAGTGCGCATGTGTGGATAAGTCACTAATTAATTTGAATAGAGCAGAGAAAAGGGCACCTTTAGCTACCACAATAGGCCCGATCCAGGAGTTTTCGAGACAACAAAATTAAGTAATTTAATCATTTTTTGTATATTTCAGACTCCAAAAAAGATTACAAATACATGTATATTCAATGTAATGTCATTAGCTACTTAAAATGTTCATCAGTGCGACTGATTATTGATCTATATAGATTTAAGATGGTGTCACATGATTAATCGTCCAGTTACCTAGTTTTAAGATATAATTGCTCAGTTAGTTAGTTTGAAGTAATATGTCGGGTATACATATATTTTACATACATACATACATACATCTACAGTGTAATAGATTTGGTGGAGTTGTTGCAATTTTTTTATTTCTAAGATCAAATAAATCATTTGCTCAGTTGGTTGTAGAAATACATGTTAATTGTGTTAGATAAGAAAAACTAAATGTAATTGACCATAAGAATCCGTTCATGTATTAAAAGGTTAGTACCTAAATACATGATGAGGTTTGTGTTTTTCCAGCTGTTTGTGTGACTGAAACCCTGATTAATTCTATTGCAATTAAGGCTGTTAAATATGTATTTTTAAATTTGATGAGTCAGATTAGCAATAGGTGAATTATGAACTTTAAAGGTGTTTCTTATGAATTCTTGTATGTAGTCATTGTCCTAGGCATGAAACTAATTTTCCATTACAAAAGACATTCAGTCAGGCGTTCATCAGAACTTAAAGTTCTGACTAGTTTTGAGCTGGTGTGTTCTCATCTGTTCCAGGGTTCTGATGAACGTAAGCCACTGCTTCCCCATCCCAACCCCATCAGCAAACCCCCAAGTGGGGCTGACTGGATAAACACAAGTGTCCCGTCAGCACGGACTGATGAACAGGCACTCCTCACATCCATTCTTACTAAGACTGCCCAGTAAGGCACCTCTTCACACGTCCATAGATGTGGCCAGCTCAGCATGGACCTCCCGCTGTACAAGGCTTTTGGGCTTTTACTAAACTGATTATTTTTTTCTTCTCAATCAGAATTATTATTGATGTGTCAGCAGCTGACTCAGTCATGATGGAGCAGCATGAATATATGGACAAAGCTCGGCAGTACAGGTATATGTGGCCAACATTGCATAGCATTTGTTGTGGAAGCTTTTTAATTCTTAAAATTGCATATTAGGAAGCACTGTGGTTTTAATTTCAGTACAAAGTTGGCTGTACTGAGCAACAGTCTTCCCCATAAGAAGGCCATGACTCTTCCATCCCTCACCACCCAGCCCCATCAAGTGCTTGCTAGTGACCTGGTGCCATATTCAGATATTCAGCAGGTACGCATTGGCATTGTTGGCTATATTTAGGTCAAGTCTGTTTCGTTATTTGTGTGGTGGGGATGTCTTTAAATAGTGAGTGTTTTCACTTTTTTCTACAAATCTTATACATTTTTACTCGTTATCTTCACAGGTGTCCAAGATAGCTGCTTATGCTTACAGTGCAATTTCTCAAATTAAAGTGGATGCGAAGGAAGAACTGGTGGTCCAGTTCGCCATTCCCTGATTCCTCTCCTGGGAGCTTCATTTCTACTCCCATCTTGCTCCCTCTGCATCACTACTGCGATTTCTTCCTCCGGCTAACCTTTGATCAAACTATCATGGTCCTCATGTTCTAACTAGCACTAAGGGCTTCAAAGATAAACATGTTGCAGGATCGCAGTCTTTTGTTGTTGATGTACTGATTTATGGGACTTTGATAAAAAAGTTAAGAATGAATGTTTGTTTTTTGTTTGAATCACAGACTGTTAAATTCAGCTGTAGAAAATTCAAGCTTTCTTTCTTCTCAAGCTTGTTTTTCTTTCCTAGTTTTCAGATCTAACACAGTAGCTTAACTTTAACTCAAAGTCTTGGTGTCCAAAAGACGGTTGTAAAGTATTTTTCTACACATCTTGTACAGAAGCTTTTTGATGTTTGGAGGTGTACACAGTATGGTAGGTACCACTGAATGGATAAACCTTGCAACATGGCATAAAGATTTCCTTTCCCTAATTTGTTTGTTCTGTTGTCTTTGCCATCTTTTCGGAGTCAGACATTTGTCATCCTGGCCAGAAATCAAAGCATCCTATAATAATGAGATTGGGCTGTGAAAGGTCTGGAGTTATCCTGGATTTTTTGTCTTGGCTAATTATTGTGCTTCGATCTAATTGCTCTTTTACTTTGAAGTTAAACGAAAATTTAAATATGAATAAATAACAAATATAAGCAGTTCTGACTGTTGGAGTTGGTAAAATAAAAAGGTTTTTCAATTGTACACAGATTTCTGAATAATTCAAACTCTTAAAGTCTGCCTCTCAGTTTTGAACAAATAGACTCACTATGTTCTTTTAAAGTAAATCACTCAAATTACTAATGTCATAAACTTGACTTTTTGTTCTATATTTGAAGATTAAAAAACTTTATTCCATAAATTCCAGATTAAACTCATAAAATATGCATGTCACTCTTCTGCTAGATTTGTCTATAAAATGTTTTTTTTCTCATTTTGAGAGAAAACTGATCACTACTATCACTACATGGTGGAAACCTGTCAACATGGAAGCATTTTTTACAATGTACTTTTACAGCAAATTCCTTCATGTTGTACCCATCTTGGAGCACGTAGGGCTGTAGTAGTTAGTCTAGAATGGACTAGCCTGGGAGTTAGAGGCTTTGAGACCTGGTTTCAAAACAAACCATACTTGAAAACTGGGCTGGTAGCAGGAGAGGAGTTAGGAGATTTTAAAGCACTGCTAAGGTACTGTTCAGCAAGGCACCAAACCTTTAAATGCTCAGAGGCCCTGACTATTACCTTTCTATCCTGGAAAAGGCAACTCTGACTGGTGAGTAACTACCTGTACGACTACCAAGTGAGTTGAGAAGATGGTCAGGACACAAATTCTTTCAAATCTCTCAGCAGGACTTGACCCCCACCCGCTTAAACAGCCAACAGATCTACGGAGGACGGCATGTCAACAGCTGTCCAATCTGCTCTGGAGCAGCTTGGCGTTCAGTGCCATCAGAGAGAAGAAATGGACCACTTCTTGTCAAAGTGACAGGTTGACCTTTCCCTGAACCCGCCCACATCTATCCCCCCCCCCCCCCCCCCACCTCCCTCCTCCCCGCCTCCCGCCATTTTTTAAAAGGGTGGATCCCCCACCCGCCCCCACCTCCACCCTCCTCCCGAGGAGGGTGGATCCCCCCCCCCCCGCCTTTCTCGCTTGCTCATCTGTTTTTAATAAGGGCAATAGTTACAACACAGTGACAAAACAATTTTGCCATAGTCCTGGCATAGCCATCCGTGGACAACATGAGTAGTTCTACATCCTTGATTGGTGAGACGGCTGTGACCGTTATAAGAGAATTGTGTGGAAAAGTAGTTGAAAAATCCACGGTGTTTGTACAGCGTTCTCAGACGTCACCTTGTGAGCCTTTGCAGCAAGAATGGTCTTTGGAGCCTTATAGTCAAACAGGGAGTTTTGGGTATGTGTTCCGTTACAAGACGGGGGAGCTGATTCTCTATCAGCGGGAAGAATCTTCCAGTGAGGGGCCTATGTTGTCGGCTACGATGTCTTCCAATGACTGGGGTGTGTTGAACTGATCAAACCGAGAATGGTGTGTGTGACTGAAGAAGGCTGTGAAGAAAGAAACAACACAGAACAGAAACCTTCCACAGAACAAACATTTGTGAGCATTTGGTTGACGAAAACCTCGGGTACGGGAAGATGGTTCTATCGTGCTAGCTACAAGATGCAGATGGAAGAGATGTCAGGGAACCGAGACAGTATTTTGTCTTGGATCTTTTTAGCTCAGACTGTGGGGTTTTCAGCAACGTGTTGACTCTACCTCTTGCAGCATGGATCGAAAAGATGCATGAAATGGATGATAAAATCACAAAATTTTTTCACCATTGTCGTCTTTGGAACAACACTGTGGTGACGAAAAAAAGAGTCCACCCTCGTGTAAGCCCACACCCATATCTCAAATGTATAAAAGACGTTCGTCTGAACCATACGTTACCCACTACGGAGTGAAACACTAAGGAGAGCATGTCTACCAACAGAAGCGTCAAGAGCGGATCTGACACGAGCAATTCCTATCTGTGGGATGAGGATGAGACACAAGCGGAACGCCCTCAACGTCGGCTTCGGCCTCGCAGGCTGGACTTTGACTCACTCATCCAACGCTCGGATCCCACGGATTCTAAGGAGTCTCTCACTCCTTGGCTAAGCCCTCCACCAACCCCACCCCTCGGACGCTCGGCATCGGATCCTGGGGTGTCCAGTGCTCACTCACCCTCACTGACACCACCCGTCAGAGACTCAGCATCACTTCCAGAGCTGTCCGAGTCTCTTCTCCAAGGCAGAGATCCTGCGCCGTCTCCGGCTTCTTCACGTCCAGGTTCTCCAATCTCTGTGAGCGGTGTGGAGAGTCTTTCACGCTCAACAACCCCTGATCTGCCTTTGCCCGACGACGCATCGGATCTCCCCGGGGCTGTATGTAACGGTGCTGACCAGCTTGACGGCTGGGCATCTGAATTCTTTGGTCTGGTAAAAAAAGGCGTTCTTCATCTACTTAGCGTCGTCCTGGACCTGTACAAGGGTGAGGTTTGCAACGGATGTCGGATCGACCACCCCAGCCAGCGCCAACACCAGTGTTTGGATGTGATCGAACCGGGTTTCTACCGCAACAACTTTTACATGTTGATGAAAAGACTCTACACACCCAAGTTCATTCCTGCTATTCAAAATTTCCTGAAAGCGTGCGGTGTCAACGCTGACTACGTGAAAGTCAAGATCGCCGCAGAGACCCTTTTGTTCGAGCTGAAATCCAACAAATTAATCTACACTCCCATCCAACAAATGTACGAGAGTATCGCCGACAACGACAGCGAGATTAAACAGGAACATCTGGACACGGTGACTCAGTACTGGACTGAAAACACTTAATCTGAAAATGGTGTTTTCAGATATAAAATGGGGAGCTTCTGGGGAAAAGTTGTAAACGATGTAGAAGGTGTCAAGATCCATTGATCAAGGGTCAGATAATAAACATCTTGTACCAGGCTATTGAGAACAAAACGGCTTCAAACAAAAACATCTTGCTGGAAAAAACCAGAACGTGTGCAGGACCCGCACTTTGGGAAGAGATGGTAAATGACACGATGCTTATGAGCAAATCTGGATTGTCGGATTGTTTTAAAGTAATTTTTAAAGAACTGTCCAACGATGTTGTAAAACCATGTCATATGATAGCCTTTTATGCTTTGCTCATTGATGTGACCAGCAGACTTGTGCAAAACAACCATTCTGTAAGCATCTTGGAAGAACTTGGAAAATTACACGATATCTGCCTCAGTCTAGATCATAAAGTCTTAACTCAAACTCTATTGATGATAACGCATTGGTCTTGGACTAGTTTTTGACTATCTGTACTTTCACATTACAAATGTTACAAATGTATTTGTTCATGTTACTCACAAATTGTATTTACTCATGTTACTCACAAAATGTGTATGCTAAAGATTTCTTAACAGCTAATAAAAAAATAAATACCTCTCAAACGAGCATCCCTTCTCATTCTGTTTTCAACATGTCTGAGACACGCTTCATGGAAAAAGTGTACTATGATCCCGCGCATCCCGGTAGCCTCGGTGGTGTAGAGCGGCTCCATAAGGGGGTGCAAGAAGAAATGGGAAAGACGGTTCCTCGAGAAAATGTTAAAACATTTCTACAGGGACAGGACGCTTACACTCTACACAAACCGGCCAGGATACATTTTCCAAGACAGGGTTTTCGCCCCCCCCCTTTAAACCAATTTCAAGCGGACCTGTGCGATATGCAAGCCCTGTCGGAGCATAATGACGGATATAATTATTTATTAACGTCATAGACATATTTTCCAAAAAAGCTTACGTCAGGGCTCTGAAGAGAAAATCAGCGGCTGAGGTGGTAAAGGCGTTTGAATCCATTTTTGAGTCAAGTCAGACGCCTGAAAAAATACAAACTGATGCGGGGAAAGAATTTTTTAACAAGAGTTTTGAAGCTTTGATGAGAAAACACAATATCGTTCATTTTTCCACCGCCAGCCACCTTAAGGCCTCTGTGATTGAAAGATTTAATCGTACATTAAAAGGTAGAATGTGGAGATATTTTACAGCAAACAACACTCTGCGATACACCGACGTCTTACAAGACTTGGTGAAAAGCTATAATCACAGTTATCACAGCAGTATCAAGATGAAACCCGCTGAGAGGTAACCTCGGAGAACACTTTTAAAGTGTTTCAAAACTTGTACGGTAAATCTGAAAACCGACGGAAGGCTGAAACCAAGATGAATTTCAAGAAGGGGGACCTAGTTAGAATTTCAAAACTGAGAGGAGTGTTTGATAAAAAATATGAACAGAGTTTTACGAACGAGGTGTTTACGGTATCTGAACGCATCCCTCGCGACCCTCCAGTGTACAAGTTAAAAGATTACGATGGAGAACCCATCCAAGGGTCATTTTATGAGCCAGAGCTACAAAAGGTAACGATGGGGGAAGACAGACTTTTCCACGTAGAAAAGATTCTGAAGCATCGCGTCGTCAGGGGTGAAAAGCAAGTCTTTGTAAGTTGGAAAAACTGGCCGGAGAAATTCAACAGCTGGATCAAAGCCGCAGATTTAAAGAACGTATAAAAATCAACTCGCGATCGCAACGGATATCATTTCATCATGTACGGTCCGAAGGACGAGGGTTTTTTTATTACCCTACCCTCCAACGCCAGCGTCGATGTTTTTAAGAAAACACGAGTTCCAGTTACCGTAGTGGATTTGCCTCAACATATCGATTTAGAGGGAAGCTGGGAAGTAGCTTTAACGCAGTTTCATACCCCACACCTTTTATCACCTTTATCAGGAGGATGCCTACTTTTACTGGAGGGAAAACCCTCAAGAACCGGCCACGGAGAGCAAGGTGCATCGTCAAGAGATGAGACAATCATATTTCAACGGCTTCTCAGCCTTTAGATTCGAGATGGACGGACAATTTAGAAGAATAAAGTCTGATATTTACCTCCTCGTCTTGACAGTCTTTCGAAAAGATTTGATTTCCAATCGGGAGGTAAAAACCACGTACTTCTTCGAAGGACCCCTGCATATTTGATGGGTATGAAATCAGGGGAATGGTTTACGTTTGACCAAAGGTATGCGTACTATCCCTGCGATTTACGAGCTGGGTTTTATCACATGTATTGTTACAGCGACGTAGTTGCACCGCAGATGGTCGGCGACGTTTATGCGCCACTTTTGAGAACGATTGATGTAAAAGGAACGTTCGGTGAAATCGTCACACAGTATTTCAATCCTGCTTACTATTTACCGTGTCCAAAAAACCACATTGAAAACATTCAGGTGGAGATAAAAACGGATCAACAAAACAAACCGGTAAAAATTTTCATACGGCAAGACTATCGCGACTCTCCACTTTAGACCTAGAACTTGAACCCCAGGGTTATATATATTCCAATCGCCCGCGTCCTCATCATTCATTTTGAGGCTGATCAGCTATCCACACACAAAGTGTTCAAGGCTAAGAGAAAATAGAGAAAAAGAAAATGGCTCGGGTAGGTTTGAGAGAAGATCCTCACCGATTTGTACAATATTATGAGAGTCAAGTAGGGGGAATTTGCCGGGGTTTTAACGGTGCACCGGTCATGTATGGTCGGGGGATAGGATCTTTGTTTTCTAAATTATTTCGTTTCGTCAGCCCTTTGGCCAAGAAAGGTTTCGAAATAGCTAAACCTCATCTTAAAGCCGCTGCGAGTAACATCGCCTCCAACGCCGTCAAACACGTGATGGAACGGTTCGCCGGTGATCAAGAGATGAAGCAAGAAGGATCCGGGGGCATTATGGTGTTGTCGCGTAGGAAGAGAAGACGACCCCCCGGAGAACGCATCCCCTCGAGCTTTAATAAACAGCCGTTCGGTAAAAGGAAGAAATCAGTTGCAAAAGGCCGTCGTGTGAAGAAGAAGTCCGTCCGGAGCTCTGATATTTTTTAAGAATATCTTTTCTTTGAGAAAAAAGAAAATGGCTCTAGTACATCAGAAATCTCCAGAGTGTACTCTGGCCGAATTGGATTTATTTTCAGCACCTATGACGCAGCTGTCTATCGATGAAAAAACCTACACGGAAATTTCTCCCCTCTGTCAGCCATCACCGACGGGGGACCCATTGAGTTTTTCATCCCCGGAGACGGGGACCGGTATCTGGATCTGAACGACACTCTGTTGCATCTCCGTGTAAAAATCACCAACGCTAACGGATCGAACCTAGCTAATGACGCAGCGGCGGTGGGTCTTATCAATTATCCTCTAAATACAATTTTCAGTCAATGCGACGTGACCCTGGGGGATCGACTCATCTCTCAGTCGAGCGCTACCCACCCCTATCGCTGCATGATTGAGACCCTGCTCAACTTTTCACCGGACACGCTCTCCAGTCAGTTTACCGGGGGTCTTTTTTACAAAGATACCGCCGGGTCAGTGGACTCTATCGTGCTCGTGAACGGTCCAAATAATGGGTTAACGAGGAGAGCCGCGTCCACAGCCCGTTCCAGAGAAGTACACCTGCTCGGTCCTCTCCACGGGGACATCTTTTTCTGCGAGAGACTATTGCTCAACTCTGTCGATTTGAGAATTAAACTGACGCGAGCCAACGATGCTTTCTGCCTCATGGGGGCGCGTGACTCTGCTTTTAGCCTAAAAGTACTGGGGGCTTCCCTATTTGTTAAAAAAGTAGCCGTGTCCCCTGCAGTCAGGTTAGGTCACGCCGCCGCCTTAATGAAGGGCAACGCTCTCTACCCCCTTCACGCGTTAATGTGAAAACTTACTCTATTCCGGCAAACTCTAGGGTTTGCAACCAGGAGAATCTGTTTCTGGGTAGCATACCAAAGTACGTGGTTCTGGGTATGGTACACCACGAGGCTTTCACAGGAAGACGAGACCTGTCGCCTTTTAATTTCAGACACTATGACATCGAATACCTGGCTCTCTGTCAGGACGGCCGGCAAGTTCCGTCTAAAGCTTTCCAACCCGATTTAACAACGGGGTGTCCGTCAGAGAATTCTACAACATGTTCCTGGCTACCGGGAGACATCTCAAAGATTTACCCCTGAGTATCAGCCGTGATGACTTTTATGACGGCTACTCTCTGTTTGTGTTTAATCTCAATCCGAGCGATGACAACGACGCACTGTCTACCGTCTCAAACGGAAACCTCAGGCTGGAGTTGAGATTTAAACCCCCTGCCGCACACCGCGACCCTTATCGTCTACGCCTGTTACGATTCTATCTTCTGGAGATCAACGCCAAGAGGCAGGTGCTGGTGGACTATTATTAAAAGATGGACAACGTTCAACTAGAGAACCTTCTGCATAGCCTGCTGGGAGATGTGTTTTGCGGGGTGTGGGCGTCCGATCAACTGCCCATGCTGAATCCCTCTTTTAGAACCCCGGCCTACTTTATCGTCAACACACATCCGGCTCACATGCCGGGGGAGCACTGGTTAGCTTTGACGCTGGAAAATGGTGGCATAGCCACCTTTTTTGATTCTTTTGGATTTCCGCCGGACTTTGATCACTACCCTCCCTCGAGCATCTTACAGTTTCTGGAAAAACGTTCTAAAAACATTGAGTACCACGACGTTCAGTTGCAGCACACATGTCGACGGTCTGCGGACAACATTGCATCTATTACCTCTGTCACCGCGCGTGCGGGCTATCTTTTGATCAAGTACTGTCTTTGTACAATGATGATGTAATAAAGAATGACTTCACGGTGTACGACTATGTGAGGAAATATCAGCGCTGTATTAGAAATAAAATCAAAGTCCCTCCAAGCAGGGGTGTTGTTTTTTGCAATGTTTTAAAGATTTTTAAAGTTTTTGAATGAATGACTGTACGCTCGAAAAAATGTTTAATAAACGCTTTATTGGTAAAAGACAAAACTTTGTGTATTACATTTATTCACGATGAAATGTTAATCCAACGCGGGGGTCATTTGTTCGTCTTCTAGTTTTTGACGGTAGATCCGCAGGTGTTTCAGAGTCTTGAGATCCGATCGCATCCATCTTGAGGAGTCGGTATTGATTACGCGCTCGTGGGTTACTTATAGAAGACAAAGGGATGTTTAATTCTGAGAGAGTATTTAAAAAATGTGTCCATCCGGGAGGTTCAGAACCCTCTGATTTTTTCTTTTTAAAGGAAACAAGAGTCGTTTGAATAGATCGATCATGTGAGACCCTTTTACAACGTTGCCCCGGTACACAAATTCCCCTTTTGTATTCCAAACATCGTGACGGTCGGATAATTTCTTTAAGACGTTTCGGCGTTCTTGCGATCTCGCGCTGGGAGCTCTGCAACAACGTCGTCGTGATGCTATCGGACGTCCATACGTCCGTCCCAGAATCTGCCTCTTCTGCCTCCGTCTTTGTCAGATTCTCTGTCAGATTCTCTGTCTGATCCTGCTTCACAGGTCAGATATCTTTGCAGTAACGCTTTATATTTTTTAATTTTTCATGAGAGCTCATCAGCCCCTGCTCGTTTAAGATGGCTCTCATCCTAGCATCCAAATCGTCCTCCGCGACATCTCTGATGCTGGGAGGGTCGCGTCAGGCGGTTGAGTTGATGAGGGGTGACGAGAAACATTTTTTGTTGGGCTTTTTCAAAGTCATTTCGTATCAATCCTCCGACGAGGTTCCCGATCAAAGGTACCACCGCTGAGGAGAGGTAAAAGAATCCGCCCGTCTGCTTCTTTAGAACCTGTTGCTTCCTCTTTAAACTGGTTCTTTTATCAGCCACGTTTTGATATTTTTTTCTGTCTCTTCAGTTTTTTAAATTGAGAAGGAGTCAGGGCGTTTCCTTTTAGAAGATTTAAGAAATCTCACACAGTGTCTGGATAAAACCGGGGAGCTGTGAATAAGAATGTCTCTACGTTCTTGGGTGTGGCACGGTACAGGGCCTTCAGCAGGGGTCGTTTCTTCTTTTTATACGCGCTGACATGATGATCTACGTCGACGCTCTGGGGATGTAAACGCCGCTTGCTGGTGAGGAAGTACACCGTCCTCAGTCTGTACGGATCTGGGCAGACGGGGGTGAGATCCACTATAAATACCCTGAGGGTCTTTGTGGCGTCTTCAAAACTCTCCAAGAAAAATGTCCTTGTGTTGGATGGAAAATCTGATGAGCCAATATATTCATTTTGTATTTTATCCCGTGGGTTTTTAACATGACCAAATAATTGCTGTTCAAACTGATGGTGCGACTGTGTTTTACCCTGGTGAAAACACGTTTGAGTCACATCATAACGCTCATGTTTCTGTGGTGGCGATACTGTGTAAAAATCTTTACCACTTCAGGATGGTCAGAGGCTTGAAAAATAACATCGTCCAAAATAATCAATGCTTTTGATTCAGGAGAAACAGTGTTTCCTCTTCAAAAGAATCTTGGCAGACCTTTGACAAATTTAATGTTTTTAATCATCGTTTGCAGTTCAGTGTACAGAGTTGAAAAGAGGTATAATACACACTATTGTCAGGTACACATTTATATAATAATTTTTGACAAATATTTATTTTTTCGATAAACCACGATCTCTTTAATTTTATTTTTTACATCATTTTCTCTTTGACACTTCATTGTTTTTTCCTCTTTTCGTCTTCTTCGTCTTACCTCCTTTATTCCCCCTTTTTCTTTCTTTTACTTCCCCCTTTGTTCCTTTACTTGTTGTTCTCTTTTAAATCAACCTTATAACAGCGTTATAAACTTTACTTCCACTTTTTACTTTCATCATTCTGCTCGTCTCTCTTTCACACGATCTTTTATTTCCCTTTTCCTTTGACCTTTCTTACCTTTCAGGACGTTCCACAGGTTTTCAGTTTTTGATATAAATTACTAACAATCTTTCATCTTCAGGTTACTTTTCAACGATTTTTCTCCACTTGTCAGGTGGTCACAGTTTTCCAATACATTTTTTACAAAATAGGTCTTTCCACACCCGCTCGGACCCACGATTAAACAAGAAAAAGGAAAGATAAACCTAGGATCAAATTCAATTTCCTGCATTTCTAATACCCGAAAGGCAGAGTTGTTCCGTCAGCAAAGAGTCGTCTTTTGTCATACACCACCCTAAATTTTTTATCAAATGACACATTTCTCAATGCGAAACCCTTTTTATCACGTCTGATGCTGTGTTGACGGATCTCGATCGTGTTTCCCCTCTTGTTTATTACTCAGGTAACCCTCCACCAGCTCTCTGACACTGTCAAAGCTCACACCTCACACAAATTCCCGGGTCTGAGTGATACCTTTCACACGCATGACGACTTTCTTTTTATTTCGTGTTTGGTACGCGTAACTCTTGGGACCCGCCGCTGCAAACTCTTGAATGCTGTCACCATCCAGTTCATCCGTCAGGTCACCTAAATATTTACCCAGCAGCTCTAGAGGTTTCTCACCCTCTTTGACCAGATAGATTAAACTATCTGTGTCGATGTAAAACACTCTGTCTTGTAGTTTTTCCAGATAACTGTACAGCTTCAGTCGTGCGTGTGCTGTGGTGAATGCTGCAATAAAAACATTACTCTGTTTACCTGGGGGTTGAACGTACCCGTCGGTGTATTTCCACCTGATGAGAGCTCTGTTGCTGTGGAGAACGGAAAAGTATTCGACTTTGTATTTACCTGAAAACATGTAACTAAAGAATTCTTTAGGATCTGAGACAATGGTGGTTTTAAACAAATTATCTCTCTGTGCAAACTTTCCCCACAAACTGTTGAGACACAATTTAGCAACCTGTCTTTTCACAGGATTGGTCTGGATTTTGCCAGCATCTAAAAGAATGCCCTGATGCTCCTGATAGTCCCTGATGTATTTTTCCCTGCTCTCTCGGTCCGTCGCCTCAGCGGGGTAACCCGAGGCTTCCTGCTTTCCTTTCAAAAAGGTGTGTATGTAGTCGGTAAACACAGTGTCGCTGCTCTTGTCAAAGTGCCAGACTTCTGTAATTTTACCCACCCTGTACCCCACATCCAGAGCTTTGATGAATTCAACGGTGACCCAGACCCCCGTCAGAGCTCTGCCCTCATCGTCGTGTTCGCAGGGGCCACCCTCATTGTTAGTTTCGGCACAGGTGCGACACAGTGTAAAGAGTAATTTACCTCCCTCACTTTTGTGCGGTAACACGGGGAATAAAAGACCTCGAGGAGGATACACAGTGGCTCTGATGAAGCCGTAGTAGCTGCGTGGGTCCTCGAAATCTTTGTAGATGATCACGGGGTGACCAAGGGGGTAAGAGCAAGTACTGTTGACAAACGGGTACAGTGAGGTGACATCAACATAGTGGATGGTTTCATCGGGCGCTGCCGTGTGTCGCAGTTTTAAAGCGCTCGTTCTACCTCCTGTGAGAAGGATTATTGTTATTGTTGTTATTAGTATTATCTTTAAATGCTAATGTATGTAGACTTTGAGTGTTGAGGAATGTTGATAGGAAAAGAAGAACATGAGAGTGTCGTAAAAGTGCTGAAGCTGCTTACAATCAAGCTCAGCACTCAGACGTATCCTGTTGGTCAGGATTAGAGAAGTTTGTAAAGATGTCAGAAGACAATGAATTACGAGATCCTGTTTAGACACCCATTCTGTTTGCACCAATAAAAGAGGTGAGCGAGCAGCAGACGGACGGAGTTGACAGAGGAAGCTTGAACTGCTGCTCGGCTCCCCCTTTGCAAAGGACTCCAGTTGTTTGCGTGGTTGCTCTGAGTCTACTGAACGAACAGCGCGGGTGATCAAAACTTCATCCTCACACTCCGAAAAGTGCTTTTCGGGGGTTGAGAGGCTCAGGAGCGTTAAAGCAACGGAGAAATTCTTTAACCTCCGTGCATGTTGTTTTCATCTGGTTCCACGTGTGTTCTCTCATGACTACAACACAAACCCCATGTGTGGTCTGTAGCTCACTCACCCTCTTCTCACTTTTGTAGTGCAGTTCACCAAAGGTGACGCCTCTCATATCGCACTGTACTGTGGGATCAAAGCAACTGGGACAGCCGTGGTAAAAACATCCATGAAATTCCCAGACATGTTTTACACCGTCAATCTCAGCATATCCGTCTACGAAAAATGCACCAATCTGTTTTTCACCCATGTTTAGAGCATGCTGTATAAAGATTTTTTCTTTGTGCATCAACCATTCTAACCATTGAACCGATGCGCTAGAGAATCTTTTGCTCTGATTCAAATAGTTGTGAGGGCAGGGGATAGCCAGAGTGTTAGGAGTCAGATAATTGGTGCGAAACACCTTCATACAGGCTCCGGCTATGGCGATAGAACCAAAAGGGTCTACCCCCGTCTCACCTAGGAACTGATCTCTAAAATTAAGACTGCCCTGGGTGAGAATGTCAACATCATTTTTGCAGTACAGCGAGGCCTCCTTTTTGAAGTCAAAGGTACCTCGGCTGACCTCGTTGTACCACGGGTCAAATTCTTCCCGTTCGCGCACCGTCATGCGATCTACGTCGTAGTCGGACGGAACGGGATAGGGCCCCACGTAATTGAGGTGAATTTCTGAGCTAAATTTGTGTGGGAAATACCCCTTGGTCTTGTCAGTGAATCCTAAGGCTTTGGGCATAGCGCTGAGACGCATGGGGAGAAATGACAGGGAATCTATGAATTTGAGACCATAATGGGATTCCTCAAAACTGAGGATTTTACTCCCGTTCATCAGAATCTGTTGTGGCGTCACATCCAGTTCCAACATACCTTTTAACACCAGATAACTGTCAAACCCCTTGGCATTATGGGCTATAAAGATGTTCTGTTTGTATCGTGGCTTCCTGAAATGCAAAATAAACATTTTAGCACAGTCAAGACCATAAAACGCCTTCTCTTCACCTTTGGATGTTTTTGTATGCACTAAAAAAGGAACATGCTCTCCATTTTGACCCACAAATGTTTCAAAATCATAAAAAACCAAATCAGGATGTGAGATGTCTGGTTGGAGGGTAGGAATGTAACAACTATGATCGACTTTAGAGTCGCTCTGCAGTTTTTCACCACAGATTTTACATTTTTTCACCGCACAGCGATGCTTTGCATCGTCTAACGACAAATTGACACTGTAGTATAGTTCGCATCGTGCGCATTTTTTGATTTGGTCGCAGAGGCTGGACTTTCTGCTTGAACCGACCAATTTGTGTCTGGTGAAACAAGAGGGTGAGCGACACGTTCTGTTACAGTCAGAGCAAACCACTGTGTTGAACCCCTCTGTGGGGCAGGCAGGATCGTTGCACACTGCGCAGTAACCTTTACAAAAGTGGGTATAGGGGTGCTTAAAAGTCTTGTAACAATAATTACAGACTGACGACCCCAGGAAGGCTTTGAGATTTTTTATCCCATAATAGTGATTTTGTAGTAAAAAGAGAAACAACTGATTGGAACGATCAGAGAATTTTGTCTCATAATGTGAGAGGGGTTTACTGTGGCATGTTCTGTAAAACACAACAATTTTACGCCCCAAAATATTTTCAAATTTACCAATGTCACTGAAAGTGACGGGGGTCTCATCATTTAAACCAGCCTGATGCTGCAACTTCCTCGCAATATCAAGGCATTCTCTTTCAGTAAGTTTCGGGTAGATAACGTGAGCTAGACTGATGGCGAAGCAAAGCTGGTTGTCTCTGTTGTCTACGATAAATAAGTGACGTCTTTTTTTGTCAATGATTTCACAGTCTAGAGTTTTCTCCATCTTACGTTTGGCACCTCCTCCTGGGTTCTGCACCACGTGAAGGATGAATTCTATATTCTCATCCGCTGAAATGATACCGTTTGACTGCACAATCCGATCTAGCATTCCATTAAAAGCCGGTAGAATATTTTCACCTTGTTCATCCACAGCAACTGTAACATGATTGTGTACGTTTTCACCCACCACCTCCAACTGTATTAAATCATTGCGACTACTATGTCGTCTGGCAACATCCACCAATTCGCTGATAACCCCTGTTACATCTCGATAGAATGTTGCAATGTCAGGCACATTTCCCCGAGTGGGAATGTTAAAGGAGCGTCTTGTTCTCCATGTGTTAAAATCATTAAAAAACCTCTCACCCCGCTCAGGAGAGAGATCGGATGGATTTTCTCCTAGCCCTCCTCCCCCTTGCTGAGGAGAAAGTTTAGGGGGGGCCATGTGTGTAAGGGCTGAGGGGCTGCTCTCTGACCCCCCTTCTTGTGTCTCTGCTGAATCCGTCTCTGATCTGATTGTTACCGCGTGTAAGACATGATCACTTTGCGTGTGGAGAGCTGATGAAGGAGAATGATTTTCAAACTCTACTGCATTAACTGCATTAAGGTTTTCGAGGGCATCATTTATGAGTCGTAAGGTGTCAAGTTCTAGGACGTTTTCATTTTGCTCTGTAAATTGTAAATTTATTGGAATGGAGATTGGAATTTCACTTAATTGATCAACAGCTATTTGTAAAGCATTCGGTACTTGATTAAAATATTCAACATTGAAATCCTCATCACTTAATTGATCAACAGCTATTTGTAAAACAATCGGTACTTGATTAAAATATTCAACATTGAAATCCTCATCACTTAATTGATCAACAGCTATTTGTAAAGCATTCGGTACTTGATTAAAATATTCAACATTGAAATTCTCATCCATATCTTAAACAAAAGACAGAAAAAGGAAAAAAAATTACAGCTTTTTCAACACTGTTTTAGTACACCTTTGGTTACAATTGGAGGAAACAATATACCGTATGACATTATTGAAAATCTCCAGCACTACCATGTCTTGGGGGTGTTGGGAATGAATGTAGCAGCCTGTATCCGCTTCCACCCTGTCGAAGGACGGTTCAGGAACGCTCTCGTTTAATCTCAACCCTGAATCTGTAATTAGATGAGAGATGAGTTATTATTTTTTTTTATATATTATTATTATTATTAGTCAAGAAGATATAGTATAACATATACCATCAAACAATCTCCTGACAATGTTAGACTTGTGTCTCTGGTTCCTACGTCTCCTTATCGGCCTCGCAGGTTCGAAAGGATCTGGTGCCGCTGTAAGTACAGGGGTCAGAGTGGTACACGCTTGCCGTATTCTACGTCTCCTCGCAGGGGCAGAAGGTTCACGGGAGGGTGGAAAGGCCGTGGGAGTCACAGTGCTCAGAGAGGCGCACGTTTGAAGGTTCTGTTTTGATGGTTCTGTTTAGACAGAGGGGAAAATCGTTAAAATACAAATCATCAAAACGGCACATATTTTGTATATACTTCTAATCACAGATAAATATATTACCTTGTACAGTCGACTTCGGTCCTCCTGGCTGTCTCACACGTCTTCTGGAGAGTTTGTTCGTCTGCTTACTTGAGTCAGTCCCGTGTTGAAGTGTCGAGGTTTCCCTCTCAATCTCAATTTCACCAATTTCAGTTACACAGCAATTTGTCCCCTGCACGGGGAGTGGGGTTTCAGAACACAACAATGCTTTTACTGCTTTTTCAGTTTCTTGGTTGTCTTCGGATACCAATCTTTCAGCCCTGGCTAACAGATCTGAAAAATGTATCATAAAAAGTTATATTTCAGCAATCTATGAACAACTGAGCTGTTCATAAAAAACAAAACAAAACAAAACAAAAAAAAACTGTATGTAAAATACCAACGTCTGTTTGCGTGAGGGTTATTCCTTCAAACTCATCGGCGCTGACTTTAAAGATACAGAAAATTACACTTAAAAATCTAGAATAAAAATAGAACAACTTTCAGGTTAAAAAGATCACGGATTGCTTACCAGTATAAATTGGCATATGGTGAACCTCTACTGTAACTTCTAAAACACAGTTATTCGTAAATAGTAGTTAATCATTAATAGTTCATTCATTAATAGTTTTCTAAAACTATTTAGAAAACTACAGAGAAAAAGTTTGGGAAGAATTTGAGGCTTACCGGTAGTCATCTTTGCAGCTATCTTTGTTTGTTACACGCGCTCGCAGACGGTGAAGCTTCCGATGAAGTTCTGGAGGACTGAGCTAATGACTGTGAGATGATCATGTATATATTCGCTTTACAATGCTTGGCGAGAAGGAAAAAAAAAAAAAAAGTTGATTGGCGCCGAAAAGTCTGATATTGACGATTGCCCCGGTGGACCAACTGGTCCCATGGGGATACATCCCTACACGGGAACTCTACCAAACAACAGGTTCAGGCGATATAACTCATGTTAAGAATGTTTTTCTCCAGGAGGGCCTCCAGGTCTCCACGGGATTTAAGCTTCTTCAGTTACACACCTCGGACACCGGAAGACAACGTAGGCCCCTAAATTTCTTACTTGAGGCCACCAACTCTTTTCTCTTTTCTTCTGAACCACAGTGTTAGGGTTCTAACAGTCTAACTTTCTCCAATAGTTTTCTCTTCTCTAGTTTTCACAACTGTTTCACAAATGTTTGTTCTGTGGAAGGTTTCTGTTCTGTGTTGTTTCTTTCTTCACAGCCTTCTTCAGTCACACACACCATTCTCGGTTTGATCAGTTTCAACACACCCCAGTCATTGGAAGACATCGTAGCCGACAACATAGGCCCCTCACTGGAAGATTCTTCCCGCTGATAGAGAATCAGCTCCCCCGTCTTGTAACGGAACACATACCCAAAACTCCCTGTTTGACTATAAGGCTCCAAAGACCATTCTTGCTGCAAAGGCTCACAAGGTGACGCCTGAGAACGCTGTACAAACACCGTGGATTTTTCAACTACTTTTCCACACAATTCTCTTATAACGGTCACAGCCGTCTCACCAATCAAGGATGTAGAACTACTCATGTTGTCCACGGATGGCTATGCCAGGACTATGGCAAAATTGTTTTGTCACTGTGTTGTAACTATTGCCCTTATTAAAAACAGATGAGCAAGCGAGAAAGGCGGGGTGGGGGGGGGGATCCACCCTCCTCGGGAGGAGGGTGGAGGTGGGGGCGGGTGGGGGATCCACCCTTTTAAAAAATGGCGGGAGGCGGGGAAGGGAGGTGGGGGGGGGGGGGGGAACAGATGTGGGCGGGTTCAGGGAAAGGTCAACCTGTCACTTTGACAAGAAGTGGTCCATTTCTTCTCTGCCATCATTCCCGTCAGACTGGTGACAAGACTGCCTGACCTGGGCCTATCTCACTCCACCTGTCTCTGGATCAGAGAACATCTTTCTGACCACTCCCAAAGGGTCACGTTTGGACCCCACATCTCCTCGCCTCAGCAGCGACTTCTTCTTGGGCTGTGTGCTGAGTCCTTAACTGGTTACCTACCACTGGGCCACACTCTGAGGCTGAGTCTCACACTACAAAGTCGAGGGCGGAGATGAGCACCTGGCCTGGAGACAATTAAATAAAGGGTTGGCATCAGTTATATCAGTATTCGTGTCATAGATGAAGATTCACAACAAAGATGCAACTGGTAGAATTGTCCTGAATGAAAGATTAATAAATGGCAATCTACTCAAGTACTCTTTCTCACTTAGAATCACTCACACGTAGTGTAAACATTTCAAATAATTGTATTTTCCTTACAGAAGATTTCAGTCCCAGACAGCTCCCAATCTAATAACATTAACCAACTGGTTATATTTTTGCATTCCACATCATAGCTACTCCCTCTGGAATCCTTTCCCGTTAAACTTGAGCACTGTTGTGAATTTCATTTCCAATAAAAGTCAACATGAATAGAATTAAGACCAGGTCCAGGTCAAAAAACACTAAATGTCTCAGATCTGTGAACAACAAACAGTAAAGGTAGTTCATAAATGAGAGTGATTGGAACTGTTGTCTGCATTCAAGGAAAGCCCCATCTTGGACTATGTCATTAATGGGATGATTAATGACAGCCTGTCAGCCTGTCAGATCATTCTTTGATCACTTTTACATTTATGACTAAGGATTCTTCTATATTCAAAACACAATCTTACCATAGCAGATGTCTTTCAGATAATGCTTTAGCTAAGTTTAAGGAAGCGATCCCTGTGCTAATCCCAGGACCACTATGTGTTTCTCCAGGAATCAATCATTATAATATTTGCCTTGCCGAGGTCACCTCTGTTACTGAAGGTACAGCAGCCTCACTGAAAATCACGCTTGATACTGTTGCCCCCTCGAAAAAGAAAATAGTAAATCAGAGGAAGTGTGCCCCCTGGTGTAATTCACACATTAGGACCCTTAAGCAGAAAGCACGAAGACGAGAAAGAAAATGGTTTTCTTGTAAAATAGATACCTACCATTTAGCTGCTAAAGACTTGTCTGGTAGTTAATAAAAAAGGCTCTCCATAAGGCTAGAACAGCTTCTTTTTCTTTTTTAATTGGCAAAAACCAGAATAACACCAGAGTTCATTTCAGCACTGTGGCCACATTAACCAAGAGTCACACTATTTTAGATCCACATATACCTTATTCCCTTAGTGGTTAAGATTCAAGATTCAAGATGTACTTTATTCATCCCCATAGGGAAATTGAATTGTAGTAGCAGCCTAACGTGGATTAATATAACTGTAGACTAGGTTTTGTATTTACAAAGTATAGAAACAGAATAAATAAATACAAATAAGATTAGAACGTTATAAGCATATATACAGCATATATTATAAGCATATATATATACACACACACACACACACACGCACGCACACACACACACACACACACATACATATTATAATATATACATATTATAAGCATTATAAGCATATATACATAAATATAGAATAAAATAGAAATACAATTACAACATAAACATTACACAATTATTGTTGAGTAGGTTTGGATGAATTATGGAGTCTGATGGCAGACGGCAGGAATGACTTCCTGTACCGTTCCTTAGAGCAGTGAGGCTGCAGGAGTCTGTTGCTGAAGCTGCTTCTCAGTTTGTCCACGGTGTTATGGGGGGGTGGGAGGGACTGTCCATGATTGTCCGCAATTTCAGCACCATCCTGTCCCTCACCACCTCGTCCAAGTTTGCAAGTTTACAGCCAACAACAGACCCTGCCTTTTTAATGAGTTTGTTAAGTCTGTTGGCATCCTTTGCTGTAATGCCTGCACCCCAGCACACTACAGCAAAGAAGATGGTGCTAGCCATGACACACTGGTAGAACATGTGGAGCATCCTGCTGCAAACACTGAAGGACCTGAGTCTCCTGAGGAAATAGAGTCTGCTCATGGCCTTCTTGTAGACAGCATCGGTGTTTGTGGACCACTCCAGTTTATTGTCCAGCTGAACACCCAGGAACCTGTAAGTTGTGACTATTTCCACTTCTTTCCCACTAATGCAGACTGGGGAGGGTGGGGACTTGCTTTTACTGAAATCCACCACCATCTCCTTCGTCTTGGTCACATTGAGCTGCAGAAGGTTTTCCCTGCTCCACCTAACAAAACTCTCCACAAGGTCCCTGTATTCATCCTCTTGTCCATTCTTCACACATCCAACTATGACTGTGTCATCCGAGTACTTCTGGAGATGACTTGTCTCAGAGTGGTACTGGAAGTCAGCTGTGTAGGTGGTGAACAAAAAGGGGGAGAGCACAGTTCCTTGCGGAGCCCCTGTGTTGCTCGTCAGGGGGTCGGACACACAGCTCCGCAGTCTCACAAACTGTGGTCGACCTGTCAGGTAGTCCTCGATCCAAGAAACAAGGGAGCATCCATCTGCATGTTCTCCAACTTAGCCCTCAGCAGTCTTGGCTGGATGGTGTTGAAGGCAGAAGAGAAGTCAGAGAACATGACCCGCACTGTGGTGTTTAGTCTGTCCAAGGAGGAGTAAGCCCTCTGTAGCAAGTATATCACTGCGTCATCAACCCCCACCTTGGGCTGATAGGCAAACTGCAGAGGGTCTTGAAAGGGGCTCACCAGAGGTCTGAGGTGTGACAGCACCAGCCGCTCCATGACCTTCATAATGTGGGAGGTCAGTGCTATTGGCCTGTAGTCACTCGGTGCCACAGGATGGGTCTTCTTCGGCACTGGGACCAGGCACCAGGGACCAGGACTTCACTGATAAAGTTCTAGCTATCAGAGAAAAAGCTAATCAGACCATTCCAACAGCTACTAGACCATCACCAGATGTGCTGACTGTGGGAACATATGGGATCTCCAACGATTCCTTAAACTCCTTCACCCCTAATATTTTTCTGAGGTGTCTTCACTAATTCAGAAATCCAAGTACACCATGTGTCTTTTAGATCCCATCCCAACACACTTGTTGAAGGAAGTTTTACCAATGATAGGCAGCTCTATTCTTGACCACATCAGTTGTTCTTTAGTGACAGGCTATGTACCCCAGTCCTACAAGGTGGCAGTGATTAAACTGTTTCTTAAAAAACCATCACTGGATCCTGATGTGCTAGCAAATTATTGTCTGATATCCAACCTTCCTTTTACCTCTAAAATTCTTGAGAAGGTGGTGACTCAAATACTTGAGCACAAAGAACAGCCTGTTTGAGATGTTTCAGTCAGGCTTTAGAGCTCACCTCTGCACAGAAACAGCAGTTATTAAAGTTACTAATCATCTTCTTATAGCTTTAGATCACTGGTTTATATGCTGGTTCTGCTGGATCTCAGTGCTGCTTTTGATAAAGTTGATCACAGCATCCTGTTACAAAGACTGGAAGATGTCATTGGGATTAAAGGGACAGCAACAGACTGGTTTAGATTATATTTATCAGATAGATACCAGTTTTCCCATGTCCATGGAGTTCTCACTTCATACATTAGGGTTAGCC
Source organism: Takifugu flavidus (assembly GCF_003711565.1). Classification (NCBI taxonomy): domain Eukaryota; kingdom Metazoa; phylum Chordata; class Actinopteri; order Tetraodontiformes; family Tetraodontidae; genus Takifugu; species Takifugu flavidus. The sequence goes on along the minus strand of NC_079531.1, from coordinate 10,235,453 downwards.
ATGGAGTTCCACAAGGTTCTGTACTTGAACCAATCCTTTTCACCTTGTACATGCTTCCCTGAGGAAACATTTTTCAGCAGCATGGAATACATTTTTATTGTTATGCTGATGACACTCTGCTATATTTATCCATGAAACCAGAGGAAACGGAGCAGTAAGTGAAGCTTCAGGCCTGTCTTAAAGACATAAAGTCTTGGATGTCTTCAAATTTCCTTCTCCTTAACTCAGGAAAAACTGTGTTCATGGTGTTTGGTCCCGAACCTCTCATGGATAGATTAGATCACATTACCACTCTAGATGATATTTCCTTAGAATCTAATCTCTCTGTGAGGAATCTTAGAGTAACTTTTGACAAAGAGCTGTCATTTAACTCATACATTAAAACAGTCTCTATAAGTGCCTTTTTTCACTTGAGTAATATTGAAAAGATCAGTAAAGTACTGATGCAGCATGATGCTGAAAAGTTAGTCCATGCATTTGTTGCTTCCAGGCTGGACTATTGTCATTCATTATTATGTGGATGTCCAAACAACTCTTTAAGAAGCCTCCAGCTAGTCCAAAATGCTGCAGCTAGAGTTCTGACAGGTATTGACAAAAAAAGATCACTCATGGTACCATCACTAATGCCAGTGCCAGTGTTTGTGCCAGTGCTAGTGCCACTTTCAAGACTAGTGCTAGTGCCTGTGGTAGTGCTAGTGCTAATGCCACTGTTTGTGCCAGTGCTATCATTTTGAGTGCTAGTGCTCATGCCAGTGACAGTTCCAGTAATTGTGGTAGTGCCAGTGCTAGTGGCAGTTCCAATGCTAGTGCTAGTGCTGGAGCTCAAACCATGTGACTATGCCTCTTTGTGTGTGTTTTCTTTTAAAAGATTAACTCACTGTGGCAACCAATTTGAATTTATCACAGCTTTAGGACATCGTATAATGTTACTCTCTTTATGCTTATATTGTTTTCATGTTACTATCTGGTTGTGATTTTTTTTTATTGATTTACGATATTTCCAATAATGTCTGGAATTCCACTCATTGTAGCAGTGTTTTGTGATTTTTGTTGCGTAATAACAGGAAAAATGGGCTAAATATTTCCGGATTGTAAACCAACCCACGTCCACCATTTTGATTCACCTTCCCGGATTGGCTGCTTCAATAACCCGTCGTCTATTTGAATTTTGGTAAGTCTCGGAGAGCCGTTTTTGTTCGTGGCCGTGTTTTCAACGTAAAAGGAAAGCGTCTGTTCAGAATTTTCGTTCGCATACCAGAGGAGAAACTGCAGATCTACTTATTCTTGGAAGGTTGAATTGAAAGAATCCCATAAACGTACGTAGTTGTTTTGAAGCATGTTACTTTCGTTAGATTGACCTTGGTGGTTACACTTTAGGTTGTTACCTTCCAGGTTGAAATCTCTTTAGGCTAAAGGGTAATCCAAAATGACCAAAATCAATTTGGGTGTTAAGGCTCTTCTCAGCTGGGTAAGTGGTGGTTTCTCCATTATCGCTGTTGTTTTTGATTCACCTAATGATACTGCTGCATTTATGCAGGTTAACAGCTTAAAATTGTGCGACCAAGATCTTAATGTCAACGATTTTCAAGATGGAACAGTTTTATTGAAAGTTGTTTATATGCTGTAAGTATGTAACATTTGGTAACTACATAACATTTGGTTGTGTGAATTGTATTAGTAGCTCATTTTAGAACCTAAAGGGTATAACTAAATTAAGTTGGTCTGCTTTTAAGTCTTTATTCACTTTCACGTCCTTTAAGGAAACAAGAACCCATCTCATCATTTAGTAATTCTGTGGAGGATCGCTTCAGGCTTGTTGCTGATTTTCTGGAAAGTAAGTTTTGCTTTTCCAAAATTTTCAGAAATGGTTTTCTGTTGTCGACTCCATCTAGATGTATGACCATTCGATATATAAATGACTACAATGGTATCGAAACACCTGGTATTTGGCGCAGACTTTAGTCTATATTTTTATATAGGTTGAAAGTATATAGAAATATGTCACCAACCAACATTCAGCAAGTTTATTTCACAAATAGTCTCAAGAAATACTCATCTTTCTCTTTTCTTTATGAGGAGACTGTAGATTTAATGCAAGTAAAGGCACACCGTTGTCATGGAGCAACATAAAAGATGGCATCAATGTCACCGTGGAAGTTGCAAAGGTATTAGAATAAAAATGCATTACATAATGTCTGTAAATACAAATGGGCCCACCGACTGCTCCTTTGTGATCTTGACAGGTTCTTTTGTTACTTGTCTATCAAGACATAATGAGTGAGTGCTGCAGCTTAAAGAAGTTGGACTGTGACATGGAGGTAAGAGAATGCTTTCAAATTTGGTGCCAGATCTTTATATCTGTTATGTTACATTGCATTATTTTATGTAAATATTATTTATTTATTTAGAAGGAGATAGCAAACCTGACTAGCTCCTTTGTGATGGAGAGTGAAGGTTGTGTTTTTCTGGCCAATGGACTGGATGGACACTTGGCAAGGAAATGTTAGTCATCACTTTGAATACATCTTTAATTCATCCTAAATTTCCATAGAAGAGAGTTTCCTCTGCTTACCATATCTCATTGTCAATTTCAGATTTGCCCCTTGGCTCTGATGTATTTGAGAATTCAGGAATCACTTCAAGTTCAAACATTTCAACCGTATCATCATTCTCAGAGGAAAACTCTCCAATCTTCCGGCACCGAAGCAAACGGAAGGAAGTTTCATTTGTTGAACTGCAACCTGTTGCTTCTTCCTCATTCAGGTGTGTGTGTGTGTGTGTTGTGTGTGTGTGTGTGTGTGTGTGTGTGTGTGTGTGTGTGTGTGTGTTGTGTGTGTGTGTGGTGTGTGTGTGTGTGTGTGTGTGTGTGTGATCAGACTCTATAATTCATCCAAACCTACTCAACAATAATTGTGTAATGTTTATGTTGTAATTTTATTCTATATTTATGTATATATGCTTATAATGCTTATAATATGTATATATTATAATGTGTGTGTGTGTGTGCGCGCGCGCGCGCGCATCTCCCCCTCTATGTATCTATATAACACTTTATTTGAATTTATATACATGCCCTCCCAGCAGTTCACCTCTACAGGATATTATGAACACACCAAAATTTCAGGTGAGGAAACTGCAACGACAGATGATGAACGAAAGAGACTACAGAGATGGGTTGGAGAGAGAGCTTTCCAGTAAGCTCAGTGTCATTGCACAGAAAGGTAACAGATCTTACACCTTTGGCACTAGTGTTTTAGATCTAACATGTATACATATATTTTTATGTGCCACATTTCTGTATTTATTGCATTTAGCATTGATTTCTAGTTTTACTGTGATCACTGTTACCAGCGAGAGGTGCCCTGCATAACAAAGGTTTCTGTTTTAACAAAGGTTCTTTTGTTCACCTAATTTGACCACATTGGTTTATGCTTTTTCTTAGAGACTCATATCAACCAACTGCAGCACTGTCTAGATAAGCTAAAAAAAGAGCAAATTAATGGAGAGCAAGCGATCAGAGAACAAATTACAGATCTTGAGAACAAGAACAAAGTGTAAGTTTCCTAAACCGTTTTTATTTTACTGTTGTGTTTTAAAAGGGTCCAAGCTTATTAGTTGTAAATCATATGGAATATTTAGGAATGCACAATGAGATCTTGTGAGTTGAAACTACTGTTGCGTGGGAGTAAGAGGCTAAGCTGTAGCTGTAGTTTTAAGCCTGAGGGTTTTGTCCCCAGGTGTCCCCATGTCTTTTGTTTAAAGCAGGATGATATTGCTCTACCTATAATATTGGAAGAAATGGGCTTAGTAAATAAATTAAAGCCATTCTCAGGTACTATATTGTCTTATATGATCTGATGCTTAAGAAGTATGAAATTATTTTTTTTACCAAAATGCTTTCATTCTCATCTCAGCCAATAATTCATTGGACTGATTTGTGTCATGTGTCCCATTTGCCAATGTGTAGGTTACAAATGCGTCTTCATGAAATATTAAAGGAGAATAAGGAGGCCAAGAGCACCTCCTCACTTCTGGAACACAAAATGGATGAGCTAACTGAAGAGAACAGTATCCTGAGTTCCCAGGTAATGATGCTTGCATTACTTTCTCTCATGTTTTACATTAACATTCACTTTAAAATTGAAGGCTTTGTACATTTGTGCAGGTGAGGACGGTACGCTTACAGTTGGCCATTTTTGAGGCAGAGGTTCGCAGCCTCACAGGAAACCAAGCATCTGCTGAGAAGGAGTGGAAAGACAAAACGAGTCGCCTGGAATGCAACCTCAACCAAGTCACTACTCAAAAGGTATATGAAAATAGAATATTTGTGCACATGTCATCACAATTTCATTTGGATTAGTTGAATCCTTAAAGTGTTGTGATTGCACCCAGTTGGAAGCAATTGGACACATAGTTAATTGTAGTTAATTTAATATAATGAAATCTATAAAAAAAAAGATGACACGAAAACACTTAATCTTCTATATTTGCATTTGCAGGGGAAAAAACCCCATTTTGTCAGATACATTATGGTAATGGTCAAAAGTGGGGAAAAAATTAAAAGCCAAAAATTTAATATTTAATGCAGAGTTCATCAAAATATTTGCCAAGTGAAATTCATTCACATTTTAAATGACTTTATTGAGTAGTTGATCCTTCTGGCAAATAAGTTACTCTGATTTAATAGGAGTTACTGGCTGAAGAAATAGAGATCCTCCAGGGAAAGATCTCCAGTTTGGAAGATGAACTAAACTCTATCTCTAAGGAAGAAGTGGGAGAGAATATGGGGCCCATAATGGAGGTAAAGTCCAGCAGGGTTTAAGTATCATTATCTTTATGAGTGTTTGTTTATTATTAGTTCAACTTATCTGTTGGTCTTTGGTTTTCAGAGAGAAATATTTGAAACTGAAATGAGGAATTTGAAAAATGAACTGGAGAGAGCAGTTTGCTCCTTAAATGAGGCTGAATTGTGCATACAAGCTAAAACACAGCAGCTTGTCGAGTGTCAAGATCAACTGACCCATCAGAAGGATCTCCTGGGTCAACAGGAGATTCGGACTAGACGCTTAATGGAAGAAAAGGAGGAAAAGTTAAACAACTTACAACAGGAGCTCACAGAGAAAGAGGAAAATATGAAAGATCTCAATGCAAAGTTCTCTGCTCTGAGTTCTCTCCTGATTGTTAAAGACAAACAAATGACCAGCCTTAGAGAAGAAATGGACACTCTTGAAGAAAACTCTAAAAGAAATCAAAAGGAACTTCAGAACAAAGATGATATGCTTGCCTCATTGACTCTTGAGAAATGTAATGAGCAACAATTGCTCGAGAGCCAAATCCAATTATTTATGGTCCAGGTAGAAAACCTTAAACTGTCTCTCAAACAGGCTGAACAAGAAATTCAAAACAAGCACAATCTTGTGATTGAAACACAAAGAGTGAATGTCCAACAGCAGCAGCTACTCCAGAAACAGATTGCTGCCTGTGAAAAGGATGTTCAGAAGTTGGAAAAAGAGAGAGATCTCAAAAATGATCAGCTTGCTATTCTCCAGAACGACAGCTCTTGCCACATTGTGTCACTGGAGAAAGAGTTTGAAGTACTAAAAGACCAACTGGAAATTTTAAATAACCATCTCAGAAAAGCAGAAGAACAACTTCAGCATGAGAAAGTCAAGCTTGGAAAGCAGGAGAAAGAGAGCGCCGATCAAATACAGCTTCTACAGGAACAACTCTCGACCTCTGAAAATGAGATGAGGGCCATGAAGGAGCAACTGGTTGCACGAGAGCATCAAATAACCACATTGCACAAACAACGTTTTGAGCAGTCTCAAAAGTTTAACGAAGAGATCAACGATTTACAGAATCAGATTCAGTTTCTTCGGTTCTCACTAACGAATGCTGAGAAAAACATGCAGACCAAAGAAAATGTGTTCCTTGAACAAAAGCTTTGGGCCTCAAGGGACATGGAGGTGCTCCAGGCGCAGATGGGATCATCTCGCCAAGAGGTTGAGGTGCTAGATGCAAATATTTCTGAGGAGGAGCAGATATTGTTGCCGAAGACTGCAAATGCTTCACATTCTGAATTGGTACAGCAGGAAATTGACAGCCTCAATAAACAAATGCAAACTATTGGCAACTCTCTGGATCTCACCCAGAAAGAGTTTCAGACCAAAGGAGATGCGATGGCCAAGCAAGAGCGCGACCGCTTTTATCAGAAGGAGCTCTTGCAGCAACAGCTCATGGCTGCCGAAGAAGTAAAAAGTTTGACAAAGGACTCTAAAGAGGAGCAAATGATACAACTATCTAGTACAAATTCTACTCATTTGGATTTACTACATCAAAATATCCTCCAATTAGATGAGCAGATTGTGTGCCTGTTGTCCCCATGGAAGGATGATGATAACACTTTTAAGTCCAAAGAAAATGAGTTTGAACAAAATCTGCATGGCACACATGATATGGAATTCCACATCAAGAAAATAGAGACCTCTCAAGGTGAAATCAAAAGGTTAATGGCAGAAATTGGTGCCAACAAAAAGGACCTCACTTTGCTCAAAACCTCTACTTCTGTTAATTGGGAATTGCTCCAGCAAGAGATTGAATGTTTGACCATTTGGATAAAAAGTATAAAAGGTTTGCTTGGAATCAACAGGAAGTGGACTCGGGCAAAAGAAGCAGTGCTCCTCATGCAAGAACAAGAACATATTTTGCAGACTGAAGAACTTAAGAAGCACAATTCAGTTCTTGAAGATGGTGTTACTCTACTGAAGGAGAAGCTTCAAACCAAAGAGAGAGAGATTGACATGATACAATCTGAACAAAGCAAGGAGTCGGAAATGACAAGTGCCGAGATGCAAACTCTCACAGATCAAATAAAAATGCTTAATGAATCAGTGAAGAGCGCAGTAGAGCAGGAGGATAAACTTCTTCTGTTGGCTCGGGTCCTGGAAACTTCTCAGGAAGAAAGTAAAGCCAAATGTCTGACGGCTCCTGTAATGGAGACAAGCGTTCTGGCGGAACAAATGACACCATTGAGAACTCCTTGTTCCAAGCAGTCGGTGTTGTGTCAAGAGGAGGATTTGAAATCCAAAGAGCATCTCTTCTTTCTAAAAGAAAAAGAAAACACTCAACTGAGGGAAATGGTCCAAAGGCTCCAAGAGAAACTCGATGAGGTGGAGATGCAAATTCTTTCACAAGAAGAACAAATTGAGGAAAAAAAAGAGATGAATGAGAGAACGCATCTCCATCTTAAAAGCGAGGAGAGCCTGCTGTTTTTTCAGAGCCAACTTTCTGCTCTCAACATAGTTATGAAGGAAAAAGATGGAAACATAAAGGCTCTCAAGGAGGAGCTGGCAGCGCAAGCTCATGTGGTGCATGTGTTAAAGGAAGAGCACTCCAAACACATCCAGATTCTTCAACAGAAAATCCAGCAAATTAATGAGCAGGTTGAAACAGCGTCTCAGAAACTGGTGGCTAAAGAGCAGGAGCTCCTTCAAATGAAGAGAGACTCTGCCCAGCAACTGGGCATTTTGCAGCAGCAGCTCACCTCAGCAAAGGCAGAGAAAAAAGCTACATGCGATCTGCAGCTTGCTACTCACAAGGATAAAGAGATACTGATGGTCAGAGTTGGCCAGGCAGAAAAGGAACGAAGAGCTCTTGAAAACCAACTGGAAGCTTTGATCCTCCAGAAGGACACACTCATCCAGGCCAAGACTGCAGAGCACTACAAGGCTCAGGTCGGTATTGCTTGGCAGTATGTGATATGTATATAGTGTCTATAATACAAACACCTGACAAAATAAAATCTCAAATCTTGGCTGATTGTTACATGTCATATCTACACATATTTAACTTTTTTGTGTTCTCCTTGAACTTGATCTTGTTTATTTAAAAGTAATTTAAAATGATTAATACTGTCTCTTTTTTTTGTTATTTTCATCCCAAAGATGGAGAAGGCAGTAAGTCACTACAATAAAAAGAAGCAACTTCTCCAAGAAAGCCAAGAAGAAGTAACTGAAATCAAACAGTCCTTGGCACTAAAAGAGAGTCAATTACAGGCAGCCTTGACAGACAACAAAGTGCTTCAACTTGATCTGGACAAGGCTCAAACCAATGAGAAGGAACTCCTTAGCCTGGTGGCCAGTCTGGAGGTGCAGGTATATATGTAGTCCAATTGTTTTTAGGTTTCCCCTGCCTTTTAAATCTTTGATTGTAATTGGTTTTTTCGTCATCCTTATTTTCAGTTGGCCTCTGCTGATCAGAAACTGCGGGCACAGAATGAGATTGTAGGCCAGGGAAAAAGTTCACAACGGTCTTTAAGCTCAGATGGAATGTACAAGTCAAGTCTCGGTGTTCACAGTAGCCTGCGTGAAAAGAGGACCATCAGCTCTGACAGCCTGGGCCAAAGCTCTTTGGAAGACTCTCTGAACAATGCAAGGTGACGCACATTTGGATGAAAATACTAAAACTTCAAGTAATGATTTAATAGACAAGGTTGACTACACAGTACAAAACACAAGGATATAATTATTTCATTAACTGCAATATTTTTTTCTTTGAAGACATTTCTCCACACCTGATGAGTCCAGCACACCTCTCATCCATAGTTCTGAACGACTGGCGGCAAAATGCAGAGCGTTAGGTGCCGAGTCACTAGAAACGCTTTACTTCACCCCTATAAACAACAGGTAGGCTTAAAGTCTTATCTCTTCGCAAGTTGACTCTTCTGAACTTCCTTTTTAATACCGTCTTTTCCAAGTATTTATTAGATTTGTTCAGCTGCAAATGATCTTCTGACACCCCTGAACATTTCCAGCTTCTATTAAAGCTACATTAGTATTTAGATTCCTACTTGCCTACTATGAAACAGTGGAGTTAATAATCGGTCCTCGAATTATTAATGTGGTGAGAAGCTTTCAACTTGCTACTATGACCCAACGATCTAAGAAGACAACCATTTGGACATTCTGACAACACTGTAGTCCTCTAGTCCGGCCTACCAGTCCTGGATGCACTGAGGTTTTCAGCCTCATTCTGAGGTGTACGGTTCTATTCTTGCCAGTTTTATGTATATGAAAAGTACTTCGAGAAGTGTCAGAGTTTAGGAACGCATCCTCATCAGAAATGACATTATGCAAATTAAGATTGTCCTTCCCTTTTTGTTACAGAAGCGCTAAAGAGAACAAAAGGGAATTTGTTTCAGGAAGGGAAAGTCCAGCTTCATTAGTCAAGCGGCGCAGAACCACACAGGTGATTAGCATCACCATGACCAAGGTGAGAGACAACATATGCCAGTGCATTCCCTGTATACCCATACACTCAGTATTACTTCTTGAAAATATTTTGTAAATGTTATTTCTTTAATCTAAAACCAATTTAGAGTTGACAACTAAGATCAGGAGGCAATTGAGTTGCTCCATGTCAATAAGTAAATCACATTCAAACATCGCAAAATGTTTGACTCGTCCTTTTCTCCTCCAGAATACTCCAGAGACCCCCACTAGTGATCGGCTAATTGGTCTTCCAGGTTACAGGCGGAGTGCAGTTTATTCAAAGTGTAAGTAAATTCCACTAAGTGGCAAGAAAAGCAGCTGACATTTCCAGCAATGCGTTTCTAAATCTGATGTTTTGCCCAACCTTGTTCTTGGGCCAGTAAATCCAGATTATTTCTCCACAAAATACTTCTGTTTTTATTTACTTTAAAGCCCATATGAAGTAGCTGCAGCAACCTCCCTTATATTCAACTTTTAGAGCTTTTTTAGAGGTTGGTCTATTGGTAGATATAATCAAAATGGAGTCAAATCCTCAAACAAAAATGTCTAAAAACCAGCAAGGAATTTCAGATGCATGGCTAACGTACATTTTCAAATGGGGCCTGCAAGTAATGCTGTTCTCTGATTGGGGACTGATCTGCTTTAGCTTCTCTGAATGTGTGACGTTTGGACTACCTATCTATTGATTTTCCAAAACTAAACCTTGGGTATCTGTTGAATCACAGGAACTTAAGGTTAACACATTTATTACATTTATGTCTTTCAGCTACTGGGACATTCTGTGTTGGAGCAGAGAATGAGCCCGATGGTGCACCTGAAGACTGGATGAGGATTGCTGAGCTGCAGGCCAGGAACAAAGCCTGTCTTCCTCATCTAAAAAGCAGCTACCCTGTAGAGTTTGATGTGAGGAGAAAGGGTCACTTGTAAGGCTGGGCGGTATGGGTTAAATCCATGTGCCATATCATTAGGTTAGGGTTATATGGTATAGAACTGGGTAATATTTGCACGAACTTGTAATTAACCAGCTCTTGAAATGTAAACATTCGATGTGAACCGGTTTAAAAACGCAGAACTGCAGCTTAACATGCCATCAGATTTAAATGGGGAAACTTCTGTGCTGTTCCTAATCAACATTCCTAGTAGGGAAAATTTAACCTGACAAATTCAAGTCTTTATTTTGTGTCTTTCATATTGTGTCCTGCCACTCCTTTTCTATAATTCTGTATCTAAAATACAGCCAAATGATCGAGCTATGGGGCTTTGGCTCATCAAGCTGTTGGCACAGATTTTACCGGGCTGTTGCTTTGTTAGCCCTTGATAGCACAGCCTATGGTTTCATCTGCACATACTGCAAGAAAAATGTTAATACGAATCCACTAATTTAGTTCAACAATAAGACGGAAATTTTCAGCACAGATGGAGCCCGTCATAATTGTTATCTTCTCCCGACGTAACAATAGTTTTGAAGCTTTGTTGTACTATGATCAGGAAGTGCGCATGAACACATGGGGTGCAGTCCTGAGGCCCTGAGCACCTGATCCAAAAACAGCGGTGTGGGTGACATAATAGAAGTAATAATAATAATAAAACACTTAACAGTCTGACCGGTATGGTGGTTTTGTTGCAGCTTCATACCACTTTCAAAAATATACTGGTATGAGTCAGGAAATCAGTATACTAGCCAGCTCTAGTCACTTGAATAAACAAAGGCATTGAGCTCGCAAATTAATACTAAAGTTGTTTTTTTTTTGTTTTTTTTTTAACCTTTGTCCTGTTTTTCTAGACGGGCAGTTGCCACGCATTCGTTTTCACAGATGAAGAACTTCGTACCGGTGATCCAGCTGACACAATTCGCCGCGCATCCATGATGCCCAGCCAACTGCAACACTCGCTCTCTTCCCATCCTCTTTCTCCCCTGATGGCAAACTCTGCCAATACTCGTTCTCATCGTCTGTCATTGATGCCAGGAGCCCCAAAAACTCAGCTGAGAAGCCCAAAAGACACAAAGAGGTCTTCATCGTTGGCACCTTTTCTTCAAAGGTCACCTGAGGTACATATACCTCCCACTCAGCCCACTGACACAGGAAGTTTTGCTGCTGCAGTGAACATCCTCAGGACTGCAGCTGCATTCCGTCCATCTTTCTACAACTAGTTCCAAAGCAGCAGAATGGCTTTTTTATTGAACTTATACCATCACATTGCCATCACAAACAAGGAAAGCATCTGTGATGTAAAATAGAAGTGTCTCCTAGTGATTTTCCTCTGTTTTTAACAGAAGAAGGGAAAGGCGGGCTGCTTCCCCCATCCACTCACACCTAAAAACAAGAATGTGCTCAGTGGACCATCCAATGCTTTGCTCCATCCCAACCTGTCTCTAGTAAGTGTTTGCATTAAAGATGCATGATATATGTATCTTGTTTTGGCTTTCCCCTCAGCACAAAGAATCCTCCTTGCCTGTCCTCTTCCCCCATCCTCTGCATCAACTAACATATCCTGTCTAACTGCATCAACATATATCTAGTCCTGCCGGTCCCATCATTAGCATTCTTTTACCAATGTATTACCTGTCCATTCTCTGGACATATCCAAACCATTTCAGTCCTCTGCTCTGCCTTTGTTCTCTGAATTCACCTCATGACCAGAGTCTTCCTTCACACCAACCTTCTGTGCTGTTGGGCTACACTTTCACCTTCAACTGACCTTGTTTATACAAACATGTTTGATAAAATCGGCACCAATCAACCACTCTCACTTCTGGGGACACTCTGCATCACATCATCCTCTCATTTCAGAACTCTATTGGTTGGTTTAGTTTATCCTGCCCAAGTTTTTGTTGTTATGCATTGTTTATATCATCTTTTAGGCTGAGAGGAGGCAATCTACGATGTTTACTATTGATAACACCCCTAAGAACAGCAGCTACCTAAGGAAAGGATTGAACAAACTGCGAAGCTCCACCCGCAAATCTCCTTGTAAAGGCACCAAGACGTCAAATGCTCAGAACAGGGGTCAGGAAAATGTGCCTACAAAGAACACTCATACTGCAGTGGGACGAGCAGGCAGAAAGGGGAAGTCTCCCCAGTTGGCACCTAAAGGCCAGAAAAATTCTCTGTGGGCAACCAGTAGTAAGACAGCAAAGTCTCCCAGGCTGACGGCTAGCGCTTGCAAGGTAAACAGCTACAGGCATTCCTCCAGTTTCACATTTGCATAAGGTTGGCCAGTATGTTCTCTAAAAGTGGCTTTAAGTATGTTTATAACAAGATTATATAGATAATATATTGTAGGAGGACCTGCATCAACATTGATGAATTATTATTGATGTGGAACTAAAATGTTGTCCACCACACATGAACAGAAGCATCAGTAGCAGAACATGTGTGGATGTTATCAGCTACCTCTCAAAAATCCTTTCAGAAATTCTTCAGTAATACAGCTGTAAAATAATACATCTTATGTTCTTTATGCCACTTTGGAAAGGGACATTGATGAGCAGAATTCAATATTCTCAACCTTGGGTTCTGCTGTTAGATGTTAGATGAAATCAGAAGTTAATTTTGAATTTGGTTGTTGATTGATTGTATCAAATCTTGCTGTGAATTTTGACAAAATGTTTTTCCATAAATGAATTGAAGAAATTAGAGTAATGCCTTTAATATATCTTAATAATTGATCAATACATTTATTTATTTATTTATTTTTTTACAGGAATGTGTATCTATTAAAAAAGAACCACTTTTTGGAAACCTTTAAAGGAAACAGAAGGTAATATATGGTATCTGGTGGTGTGTTCTGGGTTCTTTACTGTGGTGCCTTGGAGGTTTTCACATTATCGTAGTGTGTGTTCCGTAAATGTTCACAGGTTAGGTGAAATAAAGCTATTGAGTCTAAATGACAGCATACTTCTGGAATGTTGTATTGTGTGTCTTTGAACTTGGTTTAAATTATCATTTAAATTATTTCTTTATTCCACAGATGATTAGCAGGATGAAGATGTGAAGAATAAAGTTTGGAATAATCTGCAATCATTTGCATTTGAACTTGGTCAAATTTTGAAAAATGTTCTTCGCAGTGTGAATTTAAAGAAACATTTTCCATTTCTTTTTAATTGTATCACAATTATATTTCTACATTTTATTCGCTGGGGTGGCTTTTCTTGGACAACCTGTGCACAGTTGTGGCAAATCCTTGCAGATTTTTGTTTAGTCTTCTATTAAACTTTACTGTTTTAGATTTATAATAATTTCAGCTGTTTAAAAGATTCTTTGGTGATGGCTATTTTATCATTACAGTAAAAAAATTTTTTTTAAGGGCTGTATTACTATGACTGTAATTTGTATTAGCCATCATCACTTCTCATCCTATGATTCAATTTCCATCCTGTGCAGCTGCATAATTCAGAGGACTGCCTAAATGTAATCGAACCGAAAATAACCTTTTTATGCCCACGTGTGCGCGCGTGCACGCGCGAGTGTGCAGAGGCCCCCGCTGGAGAAAACCACCTGCAATACAGGGAGGAAGCGCCAAGTCAGCAACCTCGTCGTGCAATGTCGGCAGGAAGGCGTAATTTACAATCACGGATAGATAGGATAGAAATGCGATTAAAAATACATTTTCTGAAGCAACACGAATATTTCCTTTATTTACCGAGAAGATGGCTCATAGAAACTGTTGTAAAAACTGTTCAATGATTCTATGCCTAATTAAGTACATTTTGATTTAAAAAGGGATTTTTGCCGTTGATCGTTTCTCTCCCACGCCAAAACAATTCTGACTGCGTACCTACGTAATTATTGGACAGCATGAACGTGTCGTAATAATGATCACAGTCGGTGAATTTTCTCTCTAAATTACACTTCAAAAATTATTCTTAAATAGCAGAAGAGAACGAAAGAAGAGGAGGAAGGTATTTCCGGTACACGCAAGGCAATCCGGAAGTAAAAACGTTAGCATGCAGCTAACATACGTCGTACATATTGGCATATTACATGACATGAGGTAAGGCTTTTTTTTTTTAACGACCGAGATGGAAACACAAGCTAAAAATGAAAGGTGAGTGGTGGCAAAGCGTATAGAAACGTTAAGTGTCATGGGAGTACAAATATTTTTACATATCTCTTTCATGATTGTACACTTGTCGACATGTTGGCACATATTCTATCGTATAACCACACCCGAGCCAATGACGGCTAAATTCTAGATATTTTCAACTTGATCCATATTACTAGAAGATCAATAGGTTAATCTTAATAAAATGTTATCACTTTCTGTTCTTCATTTTCAGCATTTTTAAGGAAAAACACAGAAGACCTTCTAGCTACGGCTCATTGAAGAGTGACAGTGATGAGGAAAAAGGCAGAGACCAGGAATCCTCAGTGGTTCCTGTAGTGCTACTGACCTCCACCGGGCTCATGGAGATGGGGTACAAGCCTCATAACATGACTTTAATGTTGTTAAATGTACAGGATGACAAAAATATACACATAGACTGCATGAGTAAGCAGTTTGTGTCCATGCAGAGCACTTTATGAATGGTGTTTGTGTGAACTGAGTAATGTTTTAAATTTGATCAGGTTGCAGATGATCCGCTCTGAATCTCCAGAGACCCTCGACACCCTGACCAGCAAACAGACAAAACCTTTCGGAGCTGTAATCATTGATACGAGGTGGACAGCACACACACACACACACACACACACACACACACACACACACACACACACACAGATACATACAAATTTTGATTTACCCTTCACATTTTTATTAATCATTGCACTTGCTCACAATTCACAATTACCGTATAATCATATAACACAGTAGCTATTGTTTTAAGTCAGTTTATTAGTCTTTAGTGAACTTCAGTCAGGTAGTGTCAGGGAAATTAGGTTTTGTATCATTACAGTTTGATTTTATTTGTCTGTTCCAAATACTGCAACATTCTCATTGACACTCAGGTCGGAGTTGGGGGACTTGGGGGAGGAAGAAGACGATGATATGGTTGAGGGGTTTTTCACACATTCCCCAGAACCACAGGAGCCTGTGGAATCAGAAGCCCCAGTGCAGCCTGAAGAGAACAGCCAGCCTGACAGACTGCATCCAGAACAGGACTTACCCCATATATTTAAGGTTAGTGCATCAGAGTCGGCCTTTGTGAGGATGTGGAGTTTATTATGCAACCTTAATTTGACCCTTATTTATTTTGCAGAGTATTCAGGCAGTTCTCTCAGGTCTAACCACGAAGGACCTGTTCAGTTTTAAGATGTGCCTTTTAAATTCCAAAAAGGACAAAACCCTCCAGCAAGCGACTGACGGGGACATTCTGGATTTTGTTGACAAGATGTTGGAGGTCTTTGGTAGTAACCCTTTCTCTTTCCACAATAAACACATCACTTTGAATGAGAGAGGAACTAGTATTGGACTGAAGGTTGCACCACCTTCTGGAAATGATTGTGTGCAGGACAAGATAACTCCCTGTTGTACACCATCAACACTCTACAAAATATCAAGAAGGAAACAGAAGCAGAAGAATTACGTAATCGCTGTAAAAGAGGTGGGTTAAAGCTGAATTTATTAGAATTCAGATTACTTCCTACTAAGCATAAAACACTGTTGCCCATTCAGCCATGCACAGATTTGTCCCTCCTTAAATTTTTGGATTTCTCTTTAAATATGCAGTTTGACAAGTTACATGAATTATTGTTTGAGATATATAATAGCTTGTTTTTTCCTGGGAATTTTTCCATTAAAACCAAATGTTTTATAATAATGAACAAGATGCAAATATGTGTTGATTGCATTGAGTGTTTTTAATAACCACTGCTTGTTCATTTTCTTTTGTCCTTTTCCCCATTGGCAGCATTGATACGTTTTCATTTGAAGCAACAGCTGATCTTAAAACATCGAGTCATCCGTGAGGGCGTCCCTCGACCTGGGAAGCAGAATTATCTGAATACCGTTTATGTTGCCCCTCAAATCTCTGCTCAGGGTTGCGGGGGGGTGGACCCGTCGCATGAGCTCCGAGCCCATCTCCCGTTGCCCTTCCAGGTCACTGGTGTGAACGCCTTTGTTGATCTGAACAATCTATTCCGACTAAAGAAAAGAAACGGCCAGGCGGTGAGGACAGTGGTCACCACAGGAATTCCAGGAATTGGCATGACGGTTTCTGTGGGAAAATTCTGTCTGGACTGGGCAGAACTGTGTGCCAATAAGGTGAGGACCCATTTTCAGCAGCAAAGGATCTTCTAAATGACCAAGCAGTGCATGACCTGCCCAACTACGGGTGTATCTACAGTTAGTACTTGTTGCTAACCCATAGAGAAGCAACCCCTCTAAATAACAGCCATACATTCCTTGTTGTTTTTAAAGTAAATGAACAGATAGTGTTGTGTGTCCTGTGCTTTGGGGAGTATGAGGTATTAAACTAAACAACTACTATTAATATTCTAACCTTTATTTAACTGGGTAAAAAAATGATTGAGATTCAAAATCTCTTTTACAAAGTTGACCTGGACAAACTAAAATTCTAAAAAATGAGTTTTACATTTATGTAATTGATGGAACTTTGAGTGAACTGTGACCAATTCCTATTGACTAAATGTTGATGAGAGCCTAAATCTTTACGTTCTCCTATTTCCTAGTGATTTTTATGTGTATGTGTTTGATACTGATTTGGCTCTTTGAATGCGACACTTGTCTTCCTGTCTGCTCAGGATCTCCAGTTCATCATCGCGCTTTCATTCCATCACCTCTGGGCTCTGCGAAACAGCAATCCGCACAATATGTCATTTCTGGAAATGATTCATTACTATCATCCCGAATGTAATGACATGAACTACTTGGAAGTGGAGGACTGCAGGCTTCTCATCATAATAGACTCCTTTGATGGTTATCTGGCTCCTCTGGACTGGGAGGTATCAGACTGTTAAATAAATACCACAAAAATCAGAAAAGTGGGAAATCATTTGCAAATATTTTCAGTAAATTCGCAAATAAGTCAAATGTGCTACATTTCCATTTGCTGTCTCCAGAATGCTCCTGTCATAAAGGACAGCTGTACCCCAGCACATCTGGATGTTCTGATTGTAAACCTCATTCGCGGGACTTTGCTTCCTGGCGGCTGTGTCTGGATCTTGGGGAGACGAGCAGCTGTCTCACAAATACCCTCACAATTTCTCGATGTTGTCACAGAAATCCAAGGGTTCAGGTGTTTAATCTACACTTCCTGCCTTCACACATGCAGTCATGGCTGATATCATCTAGCTTTGCTGGCCAGAATTTCCAAAAAAAGATTCTTCACCTCAAAAAGAAACTATTGTCCTTTGAGATGATGTCATCTTCTCTCTGAGTTTTTGTCTTCCCGTCACAAGTTTTCCTACTAAAATCACATAATTTCACTGACTGGGACACATTGTTCATACATTAGATGCAGAAAAACACAAAGAACTTATATTGTTTTTGCTGTCGATTGTGTAGGAAGTGTTGTTTAAATAGTTGCTTCATTTTTCATTCAGGACACATGTAAGCTAGCTAACCCTAACCCTGCAAGATCTGAAAGAAGGCATCTTATTTCAACTTGTTTTAATCCGGTTTGTCTATTTCTTATTCTCCCTGTAGTGACCAGAGCAAGGATGAATACCTGATCAAGCGCTTTAGTGATGCTGAGCTAGCAACAAAGATTGTGGCACATTACAAACGTCTACCAACACTAAAGATTCTTGCAGGTCAACCTATTGTGTGTTGGATGATGGCCACAGTCTTTGAGGTTTGCTTCCAGTCCCATGGTTATGGTGTGCACCCACCCAGACTGACACCATTCTATGTCAACATTTTAATATTCCAGACCAATCACAGTCTTGAATTCTATAAGCCAGAAAATAACAAGGTAAAACTCAGTATTTCCATTTGCTTTAATTTGTATCTGAATTATTACACTCTCGTTTACACCTGTAACAACAAATTTGACCTTTCTATTCACGTGTCTTTTATATCACTATTAGAAATTTTGGTTCTTGCCTCATATAATGTGTACTCGCTTTGGCCTTTCAAGTGTGCAAGGTCACTTTTGCATCAGGATTTTACTCTGTACATATATTTGAGTAAATAACTCTGCGTAATCATGCTCTGACATTGTATTTCAGGTATGGTCCAATGAGATCAAGCTGAAGCTGATAAAAATGGGAAGGTTGGCATTTCACATGCTGCAGAGGAACTCCTATATCTTCTCTGAAGAGGATGTGATGGAGTGTGGACTGAATTTGATAGAGGTGACGGTGTTTTCAGGACTGTGTACTGAGCTCCCCACTGCATCCTCCAGAGGACGGAGGAACTTCTGCTATGTACACCTCACCTTTCAGGTAAAACAACCCAACCCATCAAACAGCATTTAAGATACTGGGGGAGTCGTCTTTTTCGCCAAGCATAACACACCTGTAATAACTTGTGTCCTGCCTTTAGGTTCAAATATCCCTTTTGTGTATTCTGTCCTCCAGGAGTTCATGGCTGCTTTGTATGTCTTCACAATGTTTCGTTCAGAGTCAAAGAATGTTCTGGACTCTGAATGGTTGCACATGCCCAACATTTTCATCTCCAAACCAGACCAGACAAGATCGGTAGCAAGCCTGCTCCTCAGAGCGGTGGAGCTGACCCTCCGGGCCCCATTGGGACACTACGATATGTTCCTACGCTTTCTGTGCGGCTTGCTGTCCCCAGACTGCCATGACCAGCAGCTAGGGGGGTTTCTCTTTCCGAACGATGCTGCAAAGGTCAGTGGGCTGGATGAGGCGCAGCAGCTATTGCAGCAGACCGTAACCACTGCGCAACAAAACAACACAGATCGGGTGGAAAACTTAAAGGAATGCTTACGAGAAATGACGCAACTACATAAGTGAGCTCTTTGATGAACACTAGCGTGGCTCGATTATTTTGGATGTTTTATTGGAAAGGTCCAGTCTTTGTTTTGTAAATATCAATACTGAACACTTATAAAAATAACTTATTAAATGAATGAACTAAAGTTGTCTGAAGGAATCTTATTTCAGACGTATCTCTCATGTTTATTATTCACTTAAAATGGCTGATGGGACCTACAGCAGACTCCTCGGCTTAGGGTTAGTGCTGTTGATGTGAAAGTGCAGGTACAATCCTTGAAGTGTCATTTTGATGGGAGGTGTCTAAGATGGAAGAGAAGAAGTCCAGACTCAACTTTGACAGTGAAAGTAGACAAAGACCAAGACTTTTATAGAATAATGTTCTCTGGTCAGGTGGGTCTACAATTGAATTATTTGGACACCATAACAGAGGACACGTTTGCTGTAAAGCAAAGTCAGCGTTCCAGGAAAAGACTCGTTCTAGCTGTGAAGCTCAGAGGTGGACGAGTCCTGATTTGGGGATGTTCAGCTGCAACAGGAGCTGACCAGCTCACTGGCACTGAAAGCACTGTGACAATCATCTATCCAAGGGTGCTTGAGGAACAATAAGGCTGAAGCAGAACTGGACTTGCATTTTGATTGATGCGTTTTCTTTCATGGTTTTTAAAAACATGAGTGTTTTCCCCAGTTAAAAATAAAGACACAAGATGTGTGATGTCTGAACCTTTATAATATAGAGCTGGACGCGGGGTGCCTGAAGTTGAGTCAATGATTGTAGATCTTCCTGGGAAGGCTGCGGACTGTAATTCCACCTGTATTTAGATCACACACTCATTAACAGCCTTAGTAACCTTTGCCCAAGAGATAAGAGTCCACCAGAGTTCCTGCACTCTGCTGTCAGAATATCATGAACACAAATCAACTTGTCCTTCCACCTCTTTACAATATTCTTAGAGAAGTGGAAGAGCTTCACATCTTCACTAGGATGAGTATAAGTGGTCTACTGATTTAGCTTCAGGAAGTCCAACGTGCCAGAGTTCCCATTACAGCAACCACAGCCCCCCACTCTGATTCAGTGTCACCCCAGGGATGCAGTCAAAGCTCTGCCAGAGTTGGGAGGTGAAGCTCCCCATTCTGATGGGGTCCTCTGCTAGATGTCATCAGTTCATTTAGGTCTGAATGGCTGATCTGACCCCCTGCCTGCTAGTGATCCCATTCACCACCAGGCTTTGATCAGCTGACACCTTGTCATATGAACATATACTCCATGAATATCTCATCCCAAACTGATCATTAATCTGAGCTGACTGGCACGGTACTGTGGACATCTATACACTCTCCAGCCACTTTATTTGGTCATCTTGGTTGTAAAAGGTTGGACCCTGTTTCACCTTCAGAGCTGTGTTTTCTTGGTGCCATACTCTCAACAAGTTGTTTTGATAAAATCACACAGCTGCTGCAGCTCTGTGGGCTGGACATCTGTGATGGGAATCTCATTCCACCCCATCCCAAAGCTGCTCTACAGGACTGAGATCTTCTCTTTCTGGACAGTTCTCTGTAAACCTTGGAGATCAGCAGGCTCTGACCTACTCAGAGCAGCCCGTCTAAAGTCTAAAGTTAAATCCCCTTTTTTTCCATTCTGATGCTAGTTTGAACTTCAGTAGATTGTCTGGAGGACATCTACATCCTGGATGAGTTAAGTTGCTAATTGGTGCATTAGATACTTTTATAACTTTAGTATGTAAAATATAAATGTAAAATTGTTTTTGTTTGCGTTTTGTAACTCCTTGGCAAACCAAACACAAAACAAGAAAGGAAAGTCATTTTAAACTGATTTATAGTCCCATCACAACCACGGTAGCTCAAAACTCAGAATAATTACCTTATTTTACATTATCTAAGCAGGAAAACCAGGTCTTCACATCTGTGGGTGCTTCAGGCTGGTGGCAGGAGTGTCTCCGCAGCAGCATCAACAGTGAACACGGCGATGCTTATCTGACGTTTGACTTCATTCCAGGCACTTTCTGGGTCAGGCGAGTTCTCAGTGTTAAAGAGTGCATCATAGATCCCAGGGAAAGACTCTCCTGCATACTTATTATGGCTGCTGGGGGCAAAAATGACGTGCCTAAAGCAAAGACAAATGTATTCATGAAAAGATCTTGGAGAAGAGATTAAATTAGTTTTTATTATTAATAGAAGCTGGTTCCTTTTAAACAACGCTGCCCTGATATCTGATCAATATGACTGTTCTGCTGCTCAAATATTCTCACAGGCAACATTTGTGTTTAAAGTCCTAGATATGTTGATGAAAGCAAAAATTGTTCCTGCTCCAAGTTGTGTTTGACAAAGCTTTTCATCCCTCCAGAAATGTGTTGGAAGATTTAGAGATCAGATTATTAATCTGAACCACGTGGCCACAACTGCTCAGCAAAAAAGACCCTTCCACTCATTTGGTGTCTGTCTCACAATGATTCTTTAGTGTTTTTTCATGTAGAAAATACAGTCAACATTTTCTGTAACATTTGCAAGTTGCTGCTCCAAAAAGTACCAATATTGCATCATGCATGTGTGTAAATAACCTGTAAAAGGGTCTCCCAGGTAAGCCCAGAGGGTCTATGAAGGCTCTTTCCAGGTACATGAGTTGGTCATTCATGGTTCGTACCTGCAGAGGACTGATGATAATCACAGGTTTGCGTGAAGTAAAAAACACCGATCATCTTCATCATGGCTGCAATGCCTGTGTGTCTGTCTGTGCCTCTCTCTGCCCGTGTGTCTGTCTGTCTGCCTGTGTGTCTGTTTGTCCACCCGTGTCTGTCTGTCTGTCTGTCTGTCAGTGCATGTGTCCGTCTGTCTGTCTGTCAGTGCATGTGTCCGTCTGCCTGCCTGTGTGTCTGTCTGTCTTCCCACCCATGTGTACTATATTGGTCTTTACTTATTAGTCATCAGTTCCCCAAAAAGTGGAAGCTGGTTTGTTTGATTGAGAAGTGACACAGTTAAAATGTCTGAAAGGTGGGGCTCTTACTCTTCTCTGTTGATGGTGTGCAGCCGCTCCATGAAGTCCCTGGAGGCCAAAGTGAAATTCTCCACAGCAGAAAACAAAGAATCTGCAGACAGAAAATAAAATCAACTCCATCCAGCTTCTACACCTGGACAGGATGACACAAGTCAGAACCAGGAAGTTAATGGCTCCATAAATATCCAAGGTAGTTTTCTCTGTCAACTGGACTGTGTTTCTTCTATTTGAAGACGTTTCACCTTCTATCCAGAAGGCTTCTTCAGTTCTAAACTCGCTGGGGACCGAGCTTGAAAATATAGCCCCTGTGGACCATTGGCATGTTAATGATCTAAGTGGTCACCTGAGAGTCGTTGGCAGGGTCATTGGTAGGGTCGTTCACCTAGTTTCGGTTGAGGTGTCCCACCTTTGTCTGCTGGCTCACCAGGCCACCAGGTTGCTTATGCTGTACAGTGCCAGGAGGAATGCAAGGAACTGTACGTTGGGGAAACCAAACAACCTCTCCACAGAAGAATGGCACAACACAGAGGTGCCACCTCTTCAGGTCAGGACTCAGCAGTCCACTTACCGTACACCTAAAGGAGAGCGGGCACTCCTTCGAGGACAGCCAAGTACGGATACTGGCCAGAGAAGACTGCTGGTTTGAGAGGGGTGTAAAGGAAGCTATCCATGTCAAATTGGAAAAACCATCCTTAAACAGAGGTGGTGGGCTGAGGCACTTCCTATCACCCACGTACAATGCAGTCCTCCACTCCTTCCTACAACAAACGTTCACACCAGGTCTCCTGGAATGGTGTGAATGTTGTTGGAAGGATAACAGCATAAACAACCTGGTGACTCACCACCAAGTGAGCCAGCAGACAAAGGGGAGAAACCTCAACCGAAGCTAGGTGAACCTATCAACGACCCCGCCAACGACTCAGGTGACCACTCAGATCATTAACATGCCAATGGTCCACAGGGGCTATATTTTCAAGCTCGGTC
Source organism: Takifugu flavidus (assembly GCF_003711565.1). Classification (NCBI taxonomy): domain Eukaryota; kingdom Metazoa; phylum Chordata; class Actinopteri; order Tetraodontiformes; family Tetraodontidae; genus Takifugu; species Takifugu flavidus. Next base: position 10,212,324 of record NC_079531.1, on the reverse strand, counting down.
CCCAGCGAGTTTAGAACTGAAGAAGCCTTCTGGATTGGCGAAACGTCTTCAAAGAGAAGAAACACAGTCCAGTTGACAGAGAAAACTACCTTGGATACAATGACCTGAATAATTAATCTACACAGACATCTCCATAAATAATACATAAAATCAACACTTCTCACCAAATGACACTTTAAACTTATTCAGCTCTTGGGGGTGCCTCTGCGCCAGCTGTGAGATGCTTCCTGTGTACTTCCTGAGGGAGTCTGCATATTGGTTGACATCAAGTGGGAGGAGCTGGGAATCAGCCAATAGGAAGACAAGCCCACCTCTCACCTGGGCTACTGCCCGGAGCCTTTTGAAGTCTGGATCATAAAACTTCTCCACTATCTCAAAGGTTTCATACACACTGTGGTAGACGGGGTAGCTGCTGTAACGCTCCGTCTTCTGAAACCACACATTGACTCACATAGATGGAAAAGATGCCAATGGACACTAGTACAAACTTTGATTAAGTATTAAGGCTGCATAATCTAGCAAATAATCAGAGAGGTCTCTGAAATAATAGTTAGGCCAAAGACAGGTGGCTAAATGAGTGTCACAGTAACTGTACAAAATATTGCAAAAACACATCAAATGTTGGAAATCAAACACCAAATACTAATTTACAGTAAAAGACTATGTTTTAAAAGCTGTATTTTTATGTTTTCTGATCTTTAAAATCCATATACATGCAAAAAAAAGAAGAGATGATTACAGTGTGAGGCCGATTACAGCGCCAGGCTGTTTATAGCCTCAGGCTGATTACAGCGTCAGGCCGATTACAGCATCAGGCTGTTTACAATGTCAGGCTGTTTACAGTGTCAGACTGATTAAAGCGTTAGGCCAATTACAGTGTCAGGCTATTCACGGTGTCAGGCTCTTTACAGCATCAGATGGATTACAGCATGAGGCGTGTTCAACTCCCTCAGGCCTCAAACCACCATAAAGCCTAAAGGAAAATACCCTCGAGTTTACGATACCCCACATCTGCTGATCATCTGTAGCTTTAAACAGATAATCTTTAGAGACTGTCTAGAAAGAGAACAGTGAAATAGAAACACCACTACCATGGCAACCTTCAAAAGAGGCACAAACCATACAGTTGAATTACATCAGTCAATTAAGTTTCCATCAGAGCCACAATAAGTGGCGACATTTTGCATTTTTATCCAGCAGAAAGGGTTGGTAAACAATCCCCAAATATAAAAGACAGAAAACATGTATCTGGACATACGAATGTTTATGCATTTACCAACCCAACATCAGTAGGGAAAGCCCAAAAACTGGGGCAGTATGAGGGTAAAAAAGCCTAGCAAAATAAGTAGGCATGTAATCCGGTGGAACAGTGGGCCCAGGGCTGCTGCTAACATCTGAAGCTGCTGAGGTATGGCTCCTTCACAAAGGACTGCATTACACTCAGATGTTTTCATTGATTTAACGACAGAATTTTGAGATAACATTTTGAGATAACTTAGATTAGAAACAGAGCAGAAGAGCCCAGCAGATGACCACCACCTTTACCTTCTTTGTGTTGGCTTCTTGGCCGCAGGTTGGACTTCAGTCAAGATCTTCTCACATTACAACCGCTATACACACATATTTCCGATCAGCCTTGGATGTGTTTCCACACGTACACCACCAAAAACTATATATTATTGTCCAGGTGCTTTGGTTACGCACCGATTTTTCACTCTGGGCCAAGTGCCGCACCACTGGCAGAGTGTCATGTTTCCATGACGATTGACAAAGTGAACAAAAGTTTGTTTTATTTCACTGAAGATGAATCATTAAAAGACGTGTGGTACTTTGTTTTTACTTGACTTCTGAGTTGCCAATGGAGACAAACACACACACACACATTTGTTGTGCTGCTCATTTCCTTAATTAATTTTGTTAAATGTAAGTTATGAAACTGAAAGGCACCCGATCTTGCTCTGGAGACACTGCATTGAGAGATGCAGATTAAATCCCTTTATACTCTAACATCTCCTCAACTGCTAGTCCCAATGGGCCATTTGATCGCAGGAAGGTGACAGCAAACATTGATGTCAGTGTTTATTGAAGAGACTTGCTCACCTTGTTCTTGGTGTATCTGGCTCTTCCTGCTGCGATTCCCAGGCGGATAAAATAGGCCTCAAAATCACTGCCTGACCCCAATTTATTGATCCTTCAACATAAATTTGCAAGAGACTCATTTCAAGCAAATATCTACGCACATTTTGCTCGGTCTTTTTATTTTCAAAAACTGCAGCTTTTGGCCATGACTGTTGTTTCTGATTGCGGTGTTTACGTGTGTGTTGGTGCCCACGTGTACCTGGGGGCATCACGGTCATTCGTCCAATTGTCCCTTTTATGCCAGCTGCTGTAAAGAGAATCTTCTTGCTCGCCATCCTCTGGGCTGCTTATCTGCACATGTAAATATCATAGGAAACAAAAAGAGGTAATTGGAACTAAATAGGTAAAAACTAAGGTATATTTATTGGGGCAGTGGTGGCCAGTACAGAACCCTTAAAGAAGGTCCAGGCTGTCTTTCGTTAAAGTGCCGCATGTAAAGGAGCCTGGCCGGGAGCTGTGCCTTTAAACAAAGTGTGCCGGCAGCCGGCGAGACCGGCTGAGCTCAAGGTGACAGTTACTGTGTTAACCTGGGGGAAGACTCACTTCTGACTCAGTTGTGACCAAGCTTTGGCAAGATATGGAGAAGGGACGAATTAACAGTAGATGTGATGGAAGACAGATGTCCTACTGTAATTGATGGACTGGACTGAATACAGTTGGACTCATCCCTCTACACAGTTCATCAGGGCTGTAATTGCCCATTTGTCAGAGTTGTATTAATTTGACTGTATGTGCAGATGCGCGTACCTGTTTGGTGAGATCATACACTAAACTGTGCAGAGACGGGGTACAGTCAACCCTCAGCGTGTACATACCTGCAAGCAAACATTTGAGCCAACAGTATACAGTTGAGCCATGTCAAAGGGACCCGAGTGTAAAATAGCTTTACCCTCAATAGCAGAGTCTGCATTAATATAGGCCACTGCTCTGTTCTGCAGCAACTTGGCATTCTCCTGTTAAAATGGGAAAACTACTTATTTTGTGCACATGTGTAAATGTGCACAGTTATCACTGTTGTATTAAGCACCTCTGCCCACTCAGTCGAACCCAGGAGACCAAATTCTTCTGCATCCCAACTCGCGAATATTATGGTTCGCCGAGGCCTCCAACCTACACACACACACACACACGTTTAATGTTGAAATGAATTATACTCATTTGTGCCTGCCAGCATCAAGCTTAACATTGATCCAGTTGGATGAGATAGACGACAGGGCTCCAACACAAGTTTACCTTCTGGAAGAACCAAGCACTGCAAAAACTAGCATGACAGCAATTCTCACTTAAAGATCAGGTAATGAAGCATTTGTGACATTCTGAGAGGCTGTGAAACCACAAGTAGCCTTGGAATGTCAATTATCCATATCTGAACACAAATTTGCTTCACTCTGGTTATTCCTGATATTATGTGAATGTTAGAATAAATTCCACAGAGAAGCTTCCATAGTTCGTCAGTGTCACCACAACATGGCTCTACTAAACCGTCAGCTCAGCCACGTGCGATAAGAGCTGTCGTACAATGGGGAATTCTGAAGTTGCTCCTTTAACACATATCCCTATGTTCATGGACTGAGAGGATTTTCTTACCTTTCCTCAGCATCCTGCCAGCACTCCTGACCGTTTCATGGGTCACTGCAGCACCAGACATGGGATCAATTCCCCCAAATACCCAAGCATCCCGGTGCCCTCCCAGGATCACATACCTGTCTACAAACACACAACATCTTATTGGTGCTTTCTTGAAGAGCTCTCTCAAGTATTGCTTGGTGTATCCTGGGGTATTGTACCTGGCTCCAGAGCTCCTCTTATCCATCCAATCACATTATAGATCTGAGTTATCTGATTGTATGTGTGGATGTTCATACGCAGCTTCCTGAGACACACAAATGAAGACAGAAATAGGAGAAAAACAATTAAAGAGTTTTATTCAATTCCATTCATTAAGTGTCATAATGCTTGGGTGTGCCTGGAAAGCCTCCCCAGGGAGACACCTGATGTATAGATATAGATGATTATAGAGCAGCTGCAGCTCTATGCCAAGTGTCCCTTCCTTGTCTGAGCTGCTTAGCTTATCTCTACCTTACCCAAACCTTGTGAGGACGTGTGTGCATAAGCTTATTCCTCAGATGTACCACCACTCACGCAGAACATTGCAATCAATTCTTAATGGAAAAAAGATCGGAAGTGTGCTATTATTATAGATCTGTCAGCTCAGCTGTTTGCTCTATGTATAATGTATACTTGATAGGCATATTACGTACACAAAATGTATACATACTGTATATGTATGTTTATGAGGACTTACTGGCTTTTGAAATCATTAGTGAATCCTGGACCAACCCTATAGGAAACATTCAGAGCTCCTTTCCAGTTGTTGGGTGGAATCTGTCCTCCCATGTTCCTGTGCAATTGAAAAGAATTCATATTCTGCATAATTCAAATAAAACCTTTTCTTTTCTTTGAGATGTTGCTATTGTTGAGATTATAATCAAAACATAATATGACGATTGTTTGCATGTTGCTCAGCTATGCTGACGCGTGTTCCCAACTGGCGCTAACTGGGCAATAAAATAGTTCTGTTTGATGTGATTTTACATGAACCGATAATAAAAAACACATCATCATAAGGATGCATCAATATGGACTAAAGAGGAACAAAAAGCATTTACTTAAGCAGGTGAATTGCATCATGGTAACCAATTGGATGCACAGGAATGTTGGGAAGTCCGACTCCATCTTCAGGTCTGAATCTGTAGGTATAATCTGTCGCAAAAAGATGCTTGTTTGTGAAAGAAAGAATAGGTATATGCTGCTAGAGTCCATTTTCACACCTTTAGCAGGGTAACCTGGTGTGAGGGGGTCTCCTGCTCCATTTAGGTTGAGAACATTCCCTCTTTGAGCCCCCCCACCTGGGAGGTTCCAGCCATCCGGGTAAGGCTGTACGTACAAACAAACGTGAATCCACACAAGCACAGTGACTTTAGGTATTTAGCTGTCTTTTTGAACACAGTGAAAGTTCATATGTACAAAATAAAAGACTGTATGGATGCTGGGTTCTAATACATAAAGAAATGATGACCTCATCTAATCCTCACTCTGATGTCAATTCTTGATTAAAGGCTACACAACAGGTCAGACGCACAAACATAGACACACACACGAACTCCATGGGCACAGTAATCAGCTGGGTCAGAGAACATGATGATACCCTTTGCTCCAGTCAACATGGCGTTCTTCACCTGGTAAAAAAACACACGTGCACAGATTAAAAGTGTGGATCCAGCAAGCACAGCTGCACAGTTAGCATGTCATAATATAATACCCCACATACAACAGTCAGATAGTTGGAATTGAGACTTAACTTTATTACCTTATTACCTCGGAATATTTTTCCATATCGGACAATGACAATTTTGCCTGTAACATTGATGCCCATGTCTCTCTCTAACTGGGAAAAGTCTTCAGTACGGCCATAGTTGACATATACCAAATCCCCCTAAAGAGAGAATAGAGCTCTGATGGGAAACATTTAAAAAGTGTCTTTTGGACACTTGGAAAGACATTTGGATACTGCACAAGTTAGAGCACATGTCTTTACCTCTGGTTGTCCTCTTGCTGAAAAGGCACTATATGGAGCTACAATGTTTGAAACATCTTCATAGCCATCTGGGATGGCTTCTGCCAGGGAGCTGTTAAAAAGCTATGGAAAGACAGCTTTAATGAAGCTGAGAACATTGAAAGGGTCACCTACATGTTGATCCTGTCAGATGTGAGTCTTTCTATAGTGTGTGTGTTTTAGTGGAAAAGACTTGCGGAAAGACAACAAGACAGAGGGCGGATAGAGGGATTGGTGGAGTATCTATATATAGTCATTAGTCTAAAAAAATCCATTAAAATCTTTTCAAAATTCTTCCTTCTTGTTCACAAAGCCCTAAACTATCAGGTTCCGTCATCTCACAAAGCTTTTGTGATTGATTACCCAATAACATGACCAGGTCACTTTGATTGTAAGGTGCAAGTTTAGGCAAGCTCTTAAAAGTCTGGAGCCCAACTCATCTCCCTTCAGGCAAGCTGCAGGGCACGACCACAACTTATCACAGGCCTCAACACTCACACTCCAAATTACAGTCCAAGGTGTCGAGCTACCCCCCCCCCCCCCCCCCCCCCCCCAAGGCATCTTTTAACTGTGGGAGGAAGCCCAAGGGCCATAGAGGAGCCATCTGGGTGGGGCTCCACATGGGAAAGCGCCTGGGAATGCTAGTAGGTTCCAGGGTCAATTAGCAGTGTGTGTTTTTGAGCAGTGTACTTTCACATGTGTTAATGAATCACACATTCATTCCTTTACTAATTTTTACTAATGCACTTTTTAAAACATGACTGTCAGAACGTCATTGTATTCCTGTTTTAATCAGGGACTGAATTTGATGTAATCATACAGACTCAATCAAACCCTTTTCATTGGGATTAATAGTTGTTTTCACAACGTCCTGAAATACACCTGGAACTGACCTATTAAGAAGTTCATCCTGTCATCAACCATTTGTGTGTGTTTTTCCTTCTCTTGGACTTTTCCTATGTATGAGTGGTTAAAGGTTTTATCTAACAGGACTTAAAATCCATTGACTTGAATGTGACTATCCACATACACACACCCTATATGGACTGTAGGTGGTGTAAATTGTATCATAGGCTCGTACCTCTTTTCCATGGTGATCAATTATGGAGATGTAGTTTGGCTGTGTTTTGTTGGGGTACGACAAAAGAACCCTATAGGGCACAATTTCCACTGAGTCCAGGCCGAATTCCTGCCACTCGTCTCTGATTTGCTCAGCATATCTCAAGTTCTCCACCGTACCAGCCAGATGGGGAAGTCGAGTAAATTTCCTGTGAAGAGCATCATTATTGAAGCTAAAGGGATTTTCCCCATTTTGACACTGTTTTGTAAAGTACTCAACAAGTAGCTGAATAAAGGTTAGAACCCTCCTGAATGGTTTCAGCTTTTCTCTGTTTCATTTACTTTACTCATATCAGGTAACTTTCATTAGCTTGTTCTTTCTTTTAGGAGACCTTCAAATGTGACCTCTCGAAAACTACTGACCCATTTCTACCAGGACCACAATTAAAGATGAGGACTTTTAGACTTAGGTCAGCTTTCATCTCTATATCCCAATTCAAATATGCTTTCCACAATCAGTTAGAACAATTTTTAACATTCCGGTTACGGAATTACGGTTTCCACCATTAAGTACGCAGAGCCTTTTTGTGGTCAGGGAGACCCCTATGGTTGAACTGCTGTATTGTATGCTAATATGGAGTTATTTGTTTTAATGGACTGATTTTTACCTGAGATGCTCCCTGATCTTGTCTGGCTTCATTTCATCCAGAAATTCCCTCAGATACTTCCTAGAGGGCATGCTTTCTCCAGCAGCATTGAAATAGGTGGGCTTTGCAAACCACCCTGTAACACAAACACACGCACACATGCACAGATAAGGCACTGGTCAGAAATGTCTCAGAACGGTGGTAAACTAAACATGTGCAGCCCTGTGCTGTCAAGACTCCTGTTGAAAAGTAGATTTGATTTACGTAGTCATCTCGCGTCTCCATCTGCTATTGCGCAAAGTCAGTTGTTCCTATACTGTTGTATCACAACACTTGAAGGATTCAGTAGGATTAGTCACTTTTAACATGCAACTTTCTGTTTTATCTCACCAATAACGAAGCCCAGCACAAACAACGCTGCCACAACAGCCATCCATCCAATGATCCCACTATCCTTTTTCATTTTAAATGAACGCGTATTTCTGTGACGCCGACAGGTACCCTAGTGAAAGAGTTGTCGCACAGGTGTGGCAGCCCGGCAGAGCGATCAGCTGCACCGCAACAGCCAGTCAGTATCAAGATAGGAGAAGGAGGCTGTTACCACCGCAGTCAAGTAAATTTCTTTCACTTGTGGACTTTAATTTAAAAAGAGTGAATCAGTCACACCAGCGCATCATCTGTAATGAGAAAAAGGAATAAAATGATTAAATAAACAAGGAACCTAGCAGACTATATGAAATGACATTTCCAAAAAAAATTTCAGAGGAGACATTCCTCTATATTCCTGAGCGTTTAATCAGTGTGGGAGCAGCGGCTCTTGGTCATGGTTGACCTGTCCTAGGTTTGTGTTGAGAGCAGTTCTTTAATGTTGTGGCCTGAAGCGTGAAGTGTGGATTATGTCATATGTAATCAGGAATGTGAGACATACAAAGTCCACAGTATTGTTCCTCATTTGTACATTGTTTGGGAATGATCTCTATTTAATATGTCAAAACGTGAAAACAAATACCCTTCATTTAGCAATAGCATGTTCAGCATTGTCATCTTTCAGCTGCTGCACTCTGGGTAGATCTGCTGAGATTTATCATTTGCATACATGTAACTTTGCAAAGAACTATCCAAAATCAAAATGTGCGTGCAGCTTAGCTTTTGTTTAACGTATTTCCCCAAAATAGAAACAAATAACCGTAAATAGGTGGGAGGGTTTGTCAGTTTGCCACCCTGGCGGTTCAGGTTCACGCCACCAGTCGGCGCTAGAAGCTTTAAACCGATGGCTTCTTATTTTGTTTAGAGAATTTTTTAAAATTCCATTGGGCGTTAATGTAACATTTATTCAACTCTTTAAAAAAAAAAACTATTTTACTTTTTACCTTTGTTTACACAGCCAACTCAATTTACTAATCATATAACATATTTAGAGATTGATATATTGTGGCGAGCTAGGGTTCTTGGTTGCGGAAGAACTCAGACGCAGACTTCTTCCAGCTTATTCTGCAGTTCAACTGCAGAAAGAGCCACTTTATTAAATTAAACACATCAACAACCAGAACTCAATAAATAGAACACTAACATTGAAAGTTGCAAAAGATAACATTTACAACGAACAAAAACAGGGTTAACACAAACCTGAACCCACAGACATACTGCCACAAAGCATGCTGGGAAATTCCCACACTGACCTTCCTCAACACGCTACAATATTTACGGTTGTGAGATTATAAAGGTCATATTTTACAAATCTCACAACGCATTAGTCAGTTGTGCCAGAAACAATTTGCTAATGGAGTGCCATAAAAAGACAACCCCAAGAACACGCTTACCTCAGCGACAGACGGGAAAGGGACACATTCCTGTGAGGGACATAAATAATGGATGTACCCCTCCCAAAAGGTTCCCATAGATACAGAGTGATTATGAAGAGTTCCGCATATGAACTTTAAACGCCAATAGTGTTGGGTTATAATTGGTTTTGGAAAAAATATCTTTAATGGCAATAAAACTAATTATATAAAAACCTTTAATCTATACGCTCTGTTATTACACTGTTAATGACTGGGTTGCAATATATTTACAGCGCCCCTTGTGGTGCAGTATTTTCCATTGTTCTCCAGTTTGTAGCTTTGTTACATTGATTTCCCTAAACTAATATGCTACGATATGACGTCCAGAGTTTAAGTAAAATAAGCTGAAATCTAATGTGTTTCAATGTGATTATTCGGGGGCTACGGACAAGAACAGCGAGACAGCGCAGAGGACGCAGCAGACACCGGTCTGGGAGCAGCTGGAACCGACCGGAGGCAAGGAAGACACAGACAGAGACGGAGACAAAGGATTTCCTGAAGGAAGTATGATCAGCTGTTGAAGAGGCATCATGTCGGTGCGCAGCTGGATCGCCAACGAGGGAGGAAAGTTCTTAGTCCTGGTGGGAAAAAGTTCGATAAGTTTCTTCCGTTCGAGAATGAATTTTACCACCGTCTTCTTATCCTCATCTGTGGCTACGATATAAAGGAAACAAGTGAAGAAACTGTCAAGTCTGACTTCTTGCTCATAAATATAACTAATGATTTACATTTTGTTACGGGTTTAATGTAAATCTGCAAATCTTATGCGCATTTTCTTACGTTTCGGAAGAGAAACTTGTTTTGTGAACGGGATCAAGATGAAGTGCAGATCAGACTGGAGTCGACACTGTGTGTTGCAGATGCTGTGGCTGGGGGTCAACACCTGGATGTTCCTCAACACCTTCCTCCTGTTCTCATCCGGAGAACAATATTACTACCTGTACAAGATGCTTGGGGTAAGACCTGACGCACACGTTCATGTGGTCACTCAAGCTCACAAGCTTTGGCTTTTGACTTTCTAGCAAATAACTAATTTAGATCTCTGATGCCGTCAGTTACCAGCAGGTGTCTGCACCATAGAAAACAGTCAAACACAGAGCAACATCTCAGTTGAAACAACAAATGAGCTTGAACTCAGCCACTTTCAGTCAGGCATATTTGTGGTGCGTTGGCCCGACAGGAAGCCTAAAATCCGAAAGGATGTGATGCTGCTCGGGGACGAGGGCCACCTTCTCTCCCCACCTACCCAGCTGGTTTTACTTCTTTGTTCCTGTTTCTGGTGCTTCAGCTGTTGCTGCTTCTCCTGCCAGAGTTGATTGGTCAGGAGCCATTCTCTTCTTTCTCCACTAATTAGATTATATAATCTCATCTGTGTGTGTGTGTGTGTGTGTGTGTGGTGCCCCAATGTTTATTACATTTTTGATGAGGCCTTGCAAAGTGTTGTATATGTGGAGATGTTGCACTTACCTGCTGCTTTGATCTTTACTGATTGAAATGTATGTGGAATGCTCTGGAATAGGCGATCAGTGTGGATGTGTGTAGTGTTTGTATTCACATGGGCAAATGTGCACTCATGCTGAGATGAGCATGTGTGGGTGCTGACAGCCAAATTTCATCTTGATAATCATACAAATTTGTCAGAAATTCTAGACTAAAAACTCCTGCTGTGGTTTGGTATTAATTAGCTCATCCTGTTCAGATTTCTAGTTGGAGGCAAGTTTGTTTGAACTGTTTATCCTCAAATCTAAACATCTTTCTTGCTCTAAAGTTTTTTTTCTTAACTTTTATTTGATCTTTACAGTCTGAGGTATTTAGGAATGCAGAGGTTTGATAACGGTCACACACACTTTTGGTCCTTTTGTGAAATTGATGACAATGTCATCAGTTTAAAAAACAGAGACAAATAAAGCTTCCATCCTGTTTAGTCTGGGGACACAGAGGAATAAACAGTAAACAGTGTTGTGGGTGTGGGGATCTAGAGAATGATCAGCTCTGCTGCTCATGGTTTTGCTGCCCAATCTCTTTTCTTTGCAAGCTTATGTTGAATAAATGTGTCCTGAGCCATTTTCTCAGAGTTTGCCGTGTGTATGGTCCTGGTTTCTGCCACACATGCTTATTTGTTGGTAATTGTGGGTTATCCTCTCCTGCTACTTTCTGTGGTAGACAAATCCAACAGTTTGTATTTGCTTTGGTTTAAATGGATATGATTCCTTCACACTTGATGTTGACTGGATCTGAAGGAAACCAGCAGCATATACAAAGGTAAATTAGTCCTGCTGCTAGCTTGTCCATTTTCCCCCTTGATGAATGTGACTAGATGATACTAGACTGCCGACCAGTGTGGTGTCAGAATGGGTCTGGACGTAAAAGAGAGTGGCGTCTTTTCTCCTATAGTGAGTCATGTGCTGTACAGTGAAGTAGCCTGGCACATTTGTAGAGACAAAAATCTATTGAACAATAACATAAAGCAAATCAAGGTGTCTGTACTTTGCCTGAATGTTTCTGGATGCCACATGATCTTTTATGGTCTGAAGGCAAAATCAGCATCTATTCCTGATATAATGCTCCAACTTGGGTGAATGGCATTATGTAGATGTGTCTCTATGTTAAGTGAGGATCGCGGCCCCCTATTCACCACGCTCAATGTATTCCATAATTCACTGTAAAAAGTACTGTGTAACAACCAGTGGGTGCTAACCTAGCAATATATCCCATCAACCTAACCTGGCAGGTGAGAAATGGATGTTATTTATTAGGTTAGTTATCAATTAATAATGAAGTCTTTAGTGTACAAAAGTAGATCAGTAAGTGATGAACTCAAGGGGTGATAAAAACTTGTCTGTGACAAAGGAGACACAACTACGTTGATCATCTTTATATAATGTAAAATAAGAAATTCCATTTCTTTTACACGCTGCACACACATTCAGCTGATGTGTCTTTGGCTAAGATTAAAAAAACATCGGTAAAAAAACAAGTGTCTTTATATTACCGGTATAAAGATTGTATATCCTTATTCATACTAAAAAACATGACCACTAAGCGTTATGATGTGATGTTGTAGCTGGGGCTGTGCATCAGCAGGGCATCTGCGTCTGTGTTGAATCTAAACTGCAGCTTGGTCTTGTTGCCGATGTGTCGCTCCCTGCTCAAGTTCATCAGAGGAACACACACAGTAAGAGAACTTCTGTCAGAAGCTAAGTTGACAAAGTCAGATGTAGAATAATGTTGATTTTGATGCTGCTAATCTGTTAACTGCAGTGCTAAATGATGACATGCTAATTTACGCAGGTATCAAGTAGAAAGACGCGTAGAATGCTCGACAAGTACAAGACCTTCCATGTGGCCTGTGGTCTCGCCATTTGCATCTTTTCTGGTAATTATCTCCATTAATGTCTCCATTCATCAGGTAACTTGATGATGAGCGAAGGGATGAATGAGGCACAGCTTGGCTCAACACTTTATCTGACATCCATCTGTCCTATAAGAGGAGGTCCAACTGAGCACTCGGCTCGTTTGGACCCTATATTCACTGACATTGGGACATATGATGATGGATGTCCACAGACATGCAACCTTTTCTCTTGTGTAGCTATACATGTGTCAGCCCACCTGGCCAATGCTGCTAACTTCAGCACAAGTTACTCAGAAGAATTTCCTTCTCTGAATGTGGCTCGATACAGAGGAGAGGTGAGGCTCATGAAGCCATTCATCTTTTACTTAGGACTTCACGTTCAGGCAGTTGGTAAAATCTGTTGACTACATATTTCCTGCTTTTTTCCAGGACCCCAAATGGATCATCTTGACCACGAGTGAGATTCATTTCTGTTTCCTACATTTTATATGGAAGAATGAACAAGTGAAAGGGTTATTGAGTCACCTATTAGTGATATAGGAACTGTCCGAGGCTTCTCTTTGAAAATTGAAGTGTGTAGCAATATTACAGTTCGCAAATGTTGTCACACGTGTCCTTTAACTTTAATCTGCCTCTGTTCAGTCCCAGGAGTCACTGGAATAGTGTTGGTTCTCATACTTTTCCTGATGCTAATGTCCTCCTCCAACTGTGTGCGGTAGGTCTCACACTTCCACTCAGACTTCCATCAATATTTTCTATGGCTGTATATTGTTTTAAACTTCATTAAGTTGCTCCAAGACTTTGTGCCTGTAAAGTAATATTTTCATCTCTTGGTTTGGACATATGTTGGTTCCTTCATACAATTTTTTGTTAACTGTAGGAGGATGAGAAGCACTTCTCCAAATGAGTAGGATGAAGGCCACAGGGGCTGCTTAAGTGTTCCAGTTGAAGCTTTGTCATTACGCAGACCAGTAGGCTGAAGACAGACGTAAGGGTGCAGATAATAGTGAGTGTTTGGAGTGATGAGATGAAAGTCGAGGCAGGGGAAAGATTCGGCTATTGCAGCTTGGCCAGTGGTGGGCAAACGTTTTTGACAGGATGGCCAGACAAGGAGCAGGATGGATGGAGTGTTCATGCCCACTAATGTAAATGGCATGTAAAACCTTTGCCCTTACTAGGCAGCAGGGATATGCAAGGTTATTATGCTAATTAATCTACAAACACATTTATTTCACAACGGTACAGAAAGCCACATTGTTTCTTGCTTGCTAGCACAGTTAGCATGCTTGTTGGAAAGCTGATGTTGTATTCTTTAAAACCTGCTACAGGGGCAGAGACCAAGGCTTTGGAAGAACAGCTGGAGTGCAAAAATGACTGGAATGCACTTGAGAATGACTGAAGAACTAGCACTCTGGCACAGGATTAGGGTAGACGTGTACTACATATACAGTACACATGAAGACAGTGGGGGACAGCTGGAGACAATCAGGGAGGACAATCAGGCAGGTTGACACAAGAGGGAAGAGCAAGTGTCCTGGAACAAGAGGACAGTTAGCTTTCAAAATAAAACAGAAAGTCAGCAGACAAAAGCAGGGGCGTACACACAATAATGACAGAAAACCCTGCAGCACCCAGATGACTCGATTGTCTTCCCTGCATCGGATCCATTCTTTTTCTAATGAAGTGTTTTTGCTAACAGGTCATTCAACTATGAGATCTTCTGGTACACACACAACCTCTTCATTGTCTTCTATATTGTCCTGATGGTGCACATGGTTGGGTAGGTTTCAAGCCTCGGAATTCTGAATCTATTTGTTTGTATTGTTTACCTTTCGTAGATTTTATACATGACATTTTAGTGTGGATGTTCCAGCTTTTTGATTGTTTTCTAGAGGAGTTCTGAAGTATCAGACAAATATAGAAGCCCATCCTCCAGGCTGTCTCACAGCCAATCAGAGCAACATGGACCCACAGGCCAAGGAGATGGAAAAAGCTGACAATGAAGAGAGGCGCTGCACAGAGGAGGCTCACTTCCAGGGACACTACCCTCAGGTATGTCTCCTCTCTTTTTCTCTTCACCTAACTTTTTGCCTTAATTATGGATGTTGTCTCTACATTGGCATTTAGACGTCTGGCATTTATAGGATTCTGACATACATGTGTGTTGCTTCCAGCACAAGTGATGACATGTTTGCATGTGGTCATTAAGCAATAAATCACAACCATAAAATCCTTATCAACATTCCAATGCAACAAACACTGCCTTCATTATGTGAAGTAAATTTGGAAAATAAGAGGAAATCACAGAGACATTCTGTTTTTGAGCTAACAATTAAATGAAGTATAATCTTTCACTTATATATGTATTTTAGATATGTTTGGACTACCCTTACATGCTAATAAATGGGCGGCTGACTAATGCCGTCACCGTTCTGTGGGTTTTCCCGAGGAAATTTTCTGTTCCTCCCGAATCTTAATAGTATGATGGGGGAACCGATGTGGCTGAATGCTGTGCATCCGCTGTGATAGCATCCAGCACCCTGTGGCCTGGATGAGCAATAAGGAGAAGCTGGCAGAAAAAAGGTTGTGTCATTCAGTTCCTCCTTATTCGTTTATCCTTTGTAGACTTGGATTTGGTTGTCTGGTCCTCTTTGTCTTTACTGCGCCGAACGTTTCTTCCGCTACATCCGGAGCTGTGACCCTGTGACCATTGTAACAGTCATCAGGCACCCATGCAATGTCATTGAGTTGCAGATGCTGAAGAATAAGTTTGCAGCTCGGCCTGGTCAGGTATTAATGGGGGGAGCATCAGTCTTCACCTTAAATGAGTTTTTTTTTAGTGTTTCTAGCTAACTGATGGCCTCTTAACTAATTCTCCACATGCTTCTTACTCTCTCATCTCTCCCCCACCCCCATGTGTTTTTCAGTATATTCTTCTTAACTGTCCAGCTGTTTCTTCATTTGAGAACCATCCCTTCACATTAACAACAGTAAGATTTTACACGATTCATTTCTCACTCATGAGTCAAGGCACACGTGCACACACACACACGCAGACACACACACACACACACACATACAAGTTTTGACAGTCGCTCTGACAGTGACCCTCGCAGGTCTCAAAGGACTCTCAGACTTCTTTGTCTTTCTTGAATCGCATCCTCTTGATTGACAGCTGGTTTGTCCATGTTCTCAGCCTCAGGTGATAAGCTGAGAGAGAACCAACACAGAGCCAACAGAACTTTGAGGCTAGTAACAACCTCTGCCAACAGGAAGCCTCCTCTGTTTGTGTGTGTGTGTTTGTGTGTGTACATATTGCTACATTCACTTCTTACAGTTTATTCTGCTTCCCTCACTTGGATATGTGCTCACTTCTAAAGTAACTGTGTATATGATAGTATATAAAAATGTTTAGCTCAAAAAAACTTTGTATTAGCTAAAGTGTGTTCCTGTGTGTAATGTGTACAACTCTGTGCATGTGTGTGTATCTACTGTATGTATTGCTCCACCTTGGCCCACTGGCTGCTCTCCAACCTCTTGCAGTGTCCAACAGAGAACAAGAAAACTTTCAGCATCCATCTAAGAATTGTGGGAGACTGGACAGGTGGGCACACACACACACACACACACACACACACACACACACACACACACACACACACACACACACACACACACTTGTATTTCTATCTCTATAAGGACTTTTATAGATGGAAGAATTCCCCAGCTCCTTACCCTAAACATATGGGACAGAGCACAGAGTCATGCACATATGTGAAAATGTTGGGGTGGGGGTGTTGGAACTGAGAGGAAAACAAAACACACCTGTGAAGCTGTGTGTGTGTGTGTGTGCGTGTGTGTGTGTGTGTATGTGTGTGTATGTGTGTGTATGTGTGTGAGAGAGAGAGAGCGTGAGAGCACATGTAAAAAATGAGGAGGCGTAAAAGTGAGTCAAAGTGAACTATTCAAGAACCTTAATGGAAGTTTGAAGGTCACCTCTGTGGTTGGACCGTGTGACCTCCTCTTCATTCTCTCATGCCAGAGCGCTTTACACAGCTGTTGCTTACTGGATCAAGGACAGACATGAAGACCCTTCCCATGGTGCAACACAGGAAATATCCCAAGTGAGGTTTTATACTCTGTGTGTGTGTGTGTGTGTGTGTGTGTGTGTGTGTGTGTGTGTGTGTGTGTGAGAGTATGTGTGTGTGTCTACGTGAGATACTGTTGACACGATTTCCTATAAATCGGGTGGGGAACCTCCGGCCTCCGGGCCGTATACGGCCTACGAGACCATTTCTACCGGCCCGCAACGCAATAAGATTTTTATATTTTATATGTGCACTTATACAGTGGGACCGTTCGTTAAACTCCGCGAGCTGCGAGTAGCAGCGGTAGCGTATTTTTGCCTTTCGTATCCTGAAATTTCTTTCGTAACGAGGAAATATTTTCCCGTTTTCTGAGATAAAACAGACGGTTATGTTATGTCCGAGTCAAGGTCAGGGTCAGTGAACACAGCATGTGATGTACGTAGTGGGCTGGACTGATTGACACGGACGAAAAATGCTTAGCGAAACACGCTAAACTCGACAAGTTGAAAGGACAGATGAGTTTGGATAAAATTAACGCTCTTCGCCGGAGTTTGGAGGCTCAACAAGCAGCTTTCACACGACCATGTACCGACAGAGAATATTACGCGTGCAAGTTTTGTGGTGAGTGAATTAATAGCCACGAAGCTGAAACCTCACGCCGAAGGAGAGTTCGTGAACGTGCCTCGTAGCCGCCGCTGAGGCGCTCGCGCCGTACAAAGTAAAATTGTTTCAAAGCGTGAATTTTTTTTCGTGAATAACTATTGAACTAAGACATATATTGTTATGATTCCAGTGGCTAACGGTATGTTTTTATGGTCAAGGAATCTAAATATGTAGTCAAAGTATATGTGGGACTAATATTTATGGTGGAAATCACAATATGCCAGGAATTGTTGCGCTTGGCGGAGGTCTGCGCTCTCCGAGTGCTTTCTAGTTGTTGTTGTTGTTATTGTCTTTATCTTTCTTTCTTTTTCATTTATTTTCTTGATTATCTTGTTGTATTGCAGTTTTTGTGAGTAGAGGCCTCGAACAGGCCCTTACGGGTCTCTTGCCTCAACTCTGCACCTCTTTTTATTGTTTTGTATGATCATGAAAACATATTTTACTAGTCATTTTATTCTATTTTTTTGGTGATTTTTATATGCATGTGTGCTAAATAAATAATTCAAACTCAAATGCAGCAATCATGAGACTTAGTAACACAGTAATTATAGACTTTTTTTTTGTCTTTTTTTTTTGCATCCCTAGGTATGTGTTCATAATAGTATGGCCCTCGGAGGACTTTATAAAAATTGAAATGGCCCTCGATATGAAAAGGGTTCCCCACCCCTGCTATAAATGCTCAGGATCACAAAGAGGTCAGTGGTTTTGGCCTCACAACCTCTGACCTGAGGCACTTCCTGCTCTGTTTGTCACAGAGTTTGGGAGGACAGGCCAGTACTCCAAACCAGCAGCAAATTTAATTTAGTCTGTTAAAACAATGGCTTTTTTTAGATGCTATGATTGTTTAAATAATTTCAGGTATTTCTGTTAAATTTGATGATAAATTTGAAGAATTATTGACTCCATTGCTGACGCGGCAATTTGGAGGTGTGGACGCCAAGTCTCTGATGCCAGTTGTGGCAGAAAACCCTGAATCCGGCGATGGCCACCGAAAGTAAGCGATGCCATCATGATCCCAAATACTTAATGGGTACTGGCAGGCCAAGAGAGCTTCAGCGCTGGCTGAGGCAAAAACTTGAGTCTGGGAGGAATCCGGGGAAGCCACGGAGAATGACTACCCTCGAAAAAATTCTGGAAAACCGTCTATTGCCTTAGGAACGCATGCGCCACTAACATTGTTTACAGTATGAGTTGGGAGCTCCTCAATCCCATCAACACACCTTCCACTGAGGAAATAGAGGCTGGGGACTCTGAGGAGAACTCTGTCATCACCCAAGCCAAAGTCACCGAGGTACTTAGTAAGTTTCTCAGTGGCAAGGCATCGGGGGGGATAAGATCCACCCTGAGTACCTCGGTTTTATTGATGTTGTATGGCTGTCTTGGCTGACACGCCTCTGCAACATTGTGTGGCAGTTGGGAACAGTGGCAAACCAGGGTGGCAGTACCTCTTTTTAAAAAAGGGGGACCAGAGGTAAGTTCCAACTATATGGGCATCACACTTCTCAGCCTCCCTGGGAAGGAGTACACCAAGGTACTGAAGAGGAGAATTCAGCTGATAGTTGTTCAGGTGGATGTGGGACCAGCTCTATACCCTCCACAGGGTGCTTCCTGGTTCATGGAAGTTTGCCTAACCAGTCAATGTGTATTTTGTTGATCTAGAAAAGGCATTCAACCGTGTCCCTCACGGTATCCTATGGGGGTGCTCCACAAGTATGGGGTCCGTTGGCCCCCTGCTAAGGGCCATTCGGTCTCTGTACCATTGGAGCAGGAGCTTGGCTCACATTGCCGGCAGTAAGTCAGACCTGTTTCTGGTGCGTGGTGGACTTCGACAGGGCTGTCCTTTGTCACCGATTCTGTTCTGACAGTAATCTTTATGGACAGAATTTCTAGGCATAGCCAGGGGCCGGAGAGAGTCCAGTTTGGCAACCACAGAATCTAATCTCTTCAAACCAGAACCTCCAGCACGTACTGGGATGGTTTGATGCCGAGTGCAAAGCAGCTAGGATGAAAATTAGCATCCCCAAATCTGAGACCATGGTTCTTGACTGGAAAAGGGTGATTTGCCTTCTCCAGGATGGTGGTGAAATCCTGCCTCAAGTTCAAGTATCTCGGTGGTTCAAGTGAGGAAAAGATGGAGCATGTGTTTGACAGGCAAATCGCTGCAGCCTCTGCAGTTATGTGATTGGTGAACCGGACCGTTATGGTTAAGAAAGAGTTTAGTTAAAAGGGGGAGCTCTCTATTTACCAGTCAGTCGACACTCCTACTCTCAGTGAGAGATTTTCATTTGGACATCCGTTGGGTAACGTATTGCATCATTTCCTGTTTTCTCAAGAGAGTTCGTTGGTGCACTGTACACTGTGTTTGTTGGATTAATTTTATTTAAAAATTTAAATACTCGTGCAATTCTAGTTACTTGCAACAACAACTCAAATAAATAACTCAAATGAAATAAATACAGGACTCACGTCTGTCACCAGGACTTTTTTGATCCGCGATTCTACCTAGCATGGCCTCATCATCTATTTCACCTGGTGTCTCACCCTCTGTCTGTTCAGTGTGTGAGATGTTTAGTTATTCTTCTGCCTCCTTTATTGAAGGGAATAGGTGCATAAAGTGCAGTTTACCCGGTTCCTGTGGGTAACCGTTTTTCTCCACTCGGCGACACACCCACTAAGAAACCGACTCTGGAAATTGGCGACTCTGTTTTGCACTACGTGAAACCGACCAGCGACCATAGTTAGGTGCATTCCGGGGGGCAGAGCGGGCGACATATAAGCCAATCTAAAGCTGCTGGCGAGAAGTAAACGTAAATTTAGTAAAGTTATTATTCACGTCGGAGCAAACAACACCCGGCTTTGTCAGTCGCAGGTCACCAAAATTAACATAGAGTCGGTGATTATGCAAAAACGATGTTGGACTCTGTAGCATTCTCTGGTCCCCTCTCCAATCTGGCCAGCGATGAAATGTTTAGTCGCATGTCGTCGCTTCGTCGCTGGCTGTCACGGTGGTGCCCCGAAAAACCAAGTGTCCTTTCAATCAATCAATCAATCAATCAATCAATCAATCAATCAATCAATCAGTCAGTCAGTCAGTCAGTCAGTCAGTCAGTCAGTCAGTCAGTCAGTCAGTCAGTCAGTCTTTATTATCTTTATTATCTTTATTTATATAGCGTCTTACAATCTAAATTGTTTCTAGGCGCTTTACAGAATCCCAGGGCCTAACCCCAAACAAGCAACAGTGGCAAGGAAAAACTCCCCTCTAACAAGAAGAAACTTTGAGCAGGACCAGGCTCATGTAGGGGGACCCTCTGGGTGATGGCCGGCAGAAAGAGAGAGGAGAAGGGGGGAGGACAGGCAGAGGATAGAATAGGTAGGAGAGGACAGGAGAGGAGAGGTAGAGAATAGGCATAGATCATAGAGAATACATACAGAAATACATTATATTAAGTAAAGTAAGCTTCCGGTAGAGTCAAGTTGAGTGGGTCAGCGGGGTCGGAGGTCAGTATGCAGCTCTGAAGGCGGTGATACCTTTGTAGATGATTGGAACAGTTTTTGGGGAAAACCTGGTCTGATTAGGAGGGACAGTGTCCATCCAACCTGGGATGGTGCCTCTCTTATTTCTAGGAACTTGGCCAATTTTATTAGACCCAAAATAACCTGGCAAACCAGGGTCCAGACCAGGATGCAGAGTTGTAGTCTCACCTCTCTGCTGTTTCCATGGAACCCTCATCCACCAACAATAACATATTTAACACTACAGAGGTAGTCTCTGTTCCTCGATTAAAAGTTCACCAAGCACAGAGCAAGGGAGCAGTCAATCTCCATAATCTTTCAAATTTATACCAAAGCACAAATAGAATACACTAACAGCACAATTAAATGCAGACTGTTAAATATTAGATCTCTTTTATGTAAATCCCTGTTAGTGCACGACCTGACAGCTGATTATCACATTGATTTATTTTGTCTTACTGAGACCTGGCTTCAGGATGAGAAGTATGTTAGCTTAAATGAATCTACTCCTCCTACCCATCTTAATTATCATATTCCTCGTGTTACTGGTCGAGGAGGGGGAGTGGCAGCAATCTATCACTCCAAGTTATTAATTAATCCTAGACCAAAACATGGCTCCAGTTCATTTGAAAGCCTGACTCTTGGCATCACCCATCTGAACTGGAAGACAGAAAAGCCACTTTTGTTTGTAGTTGTATATCAGCCCCCTGCTGGGCCACATTCAGAGTTCCTGTCTGATTTCTCTGACTTCTTATCTAACTTGGTCCTCAGAACAGGTAAAGTCATTATTATCGGAGACTTTAATGTCCATGTAGAGGTAAATGACAGCTTTAGAAATGGCTTCATTTAATTACTGGAGTCAGTTGGTTTCCTTCAACAGATAAATCAACCAACTCAGCTTCAAGCCCACTCTTGATCTAGTTCTGACTTACGGTGTTGAGGTAGAACATGTGTCAGTGCTCCCTCAGAACCCACTCCTGTCAGACCATTGTTTGATCACTTTTACATTTATGATTAAGGATTCTTCAATGCTCAGAACACAGTCTTACTGTAGCAGATGTCTTTTAGATAATGCTATAGCTAAGTTTAAGGAAACGATCCCTGTGCTGATCCCAGGACCACCCGTGTGTTTCCCCAGGGATCAGTCATTATAATCTTAGCCCTACCAAGGTCGACTCTGTTGCTGAAGGTGCAGCAGCTACACTGAGAATCACGCTTGATTCTGTTACCCCCATGAAAAAGAAAATAGTAAATCAGAGGACCTGTGCCCCCTGGTATAACTCACACATTCAGACCCTCAAGCAGAAAGTGCAAAGACTAGAAAGAAAGTGGTATTCTTGTAAAATAGATACCTACTATTTAGCCTGGAAAGACTGTCTGGTAGTTTACAAAAAGGCTCTCCATAGAACAGCTTATTTTTCTGCTTTAATTGAAGAAAACAAGAACAACCCCAGATTTCTTTTCAGCACTGTGGCCAAATTACCAAGAATAACAGCATTTTAGATCCACGTATCCCTTCTTCCCTTAGTGGTGAAGACTTCATGAGCTTCTTCACTGATAAAGTTCTAGCTATCAGAGAAAAAGCTAATCAGGCCAACAGCTGCTAGACCAACACCAGATGTGCTGACTGTGGGAACATTTGGGGTTTCCGACAAGCCCTTAAACTTCTTAAACTTCTTCACTCCTATATATTTTTCTGAGGCATCTTCACTAATTCAGAAATCCGAGTCCACCACGTGTCTTTTAGATCCCATCCCAACACACTTGTTGAAGGAAGTTTTACCAATTTCTTGACCAGATCAGTTGTTCTTTAGTGACAGGTTATGTACCCCGGGCCTACAAGGTGGCAGTGATTAAACTGTTTCTTAAAAAAGCATCACTGGATCCTGATGTGTTAGCAAATTATAGGCCAATATCAACCTTCCTTTTATCTCTAAAATTCTAGAGAAGGTTGTGGTGACTCAGTTACTGGAGCACCTGCAGAGGAACAGCCTGTTTGAGATGTTTCAGTCAGGCTTTAGAGCTCACCACAGCACAGAAACAGCACTTATTAAAGTTACTAATGATCTTCTTATAGCTTCAGCTCATGGACTGGTTTCTATGCTGGTTCTGCTGGACCTTTGTGCTGCTTTTGATACAGTTGATCACAAAATCCTGTTACATAGATTGGAACATATGATTGGGATTAAATGGACAGCACTAGACTGGTTTAGATCGTATTTATCTGATAGATACCAGTTTGCTCATGTCCATGGTGTTCCCTCTTCATACAGTAGGGTTAGCCATGGAGTTCCACAAGGTTCCATACTTGGACCAATCTTTTTCACCTTGTACATGCTTCCCTTAGGAAACATTATTCGGCAGCATGGGATAAATTTTCATTGTTATGCTGATGACACTCAGCTTTATTTATCCATGAAACCAGAGGAGACAGAGAAGTTAGTGAAGCTTCAGACCTGTCTGAAAGACCTGGATGTCTTCAAATTTCCTCCTCCTTAACTCAGGAAAAACTGAGGTCATGGTGTTTGGTCCCGAACCTCTCAGGGATAGATTAGATCACATTATCACTTTACAAGGTCATCAGAGGCCTAGCTCCATCCTACCTGGAGGAGCTAGTGACACCTTACCAGCCCAATAGACCTCTCCGCTCTCAGAATGCTGGTCTACTTGTGGTTCCCAGAGTTTCTGGGGGTAGAATGGGGGGCCGAGCATTTAGCTACCAGGCCCCCCTGCTATGGAACCAGCTCCCTGTCCAGGTACGCGAGGCTGACTCAATCTCTACTTTTAAGATCACACTTAAAACCTACCTTTTTGAAAAAGCTTATTGTTACTAATTCTGTAGTTCCAGTTACTATCATAGACAGACAAATTATCATACTTAGGGGGTCGTCTAATCATTAGGTTAACATCTTAGCTATGCTGTTAGCCATGGAGTTCCACAAGGTTCTGTACTTGGACCAATCAATAAACACATGGAATGTATTGTACATGGAATAAATCTTCTTTGTTATGCTGATGACACTCAGCTATATCTATCCATGAAACTGAGACTGAGCAATTAGTGAAGCTTCAGACCTATCTTAAAGACATAAAGTCTTGGATGTCTTCAAATTTCCTTCTCCTTAACTCAGGAAAAACTGAGGTCAGGGTGTTTGGTCCCGAACCTCTCACAGATAGATTCGATCACATTATCACTCTAGATGGTATCTCCTTAGCATCTAGTGTCTCTGTGAATAATCTTGGAGTAACTTTT
Source organism: Takifugu flavidus (assembly GCF_003711565.1). Taxonomy (NCBI): domain Eukaryota; kingdom Metazoa; phylum Chordata; class Actinopteri; order Tetraodontiformes; family Tetraodontidae; genus Takifugu; species Takifugu flavidus. Next base: position 10,188,150 of record NC_079531.1, on the reverse strand, counting down.
GATCAAAATCTGTCCGTTAAGTCACACATTAAAATAGTCTCTAGAGGTGCCTTTTTTACACCTGAGGAACATCCCAAATATCAGGAAACTACAGGATGCTGAAAAGTTAGTCCATGCATTTGTTACTTCCAGGCTGGACTATTGTAATTCTTTATTATCAGGGTGTCCAAACAACTCTTTAAGAAGCCTCCACGTGATCCAAAATGCTGCAACTAGAGTTCGGACAGGTATCGACAAAAGAGATCGCATTACTCCTGTACTGGCGTCTCTTCATTGGCTGCACATTAAATTTAGAATCATTTTTAAAATTCTTCTTCTGACCTACAAGGTCCTCTGTGGCCTAACTCCATCCTACCTGGAGAAGAATTTTGCTATCAGGCCCCCCTGCTGTGAAACGAGCTCCCTGTTTAGATACAGGAGGCTGACTCTACCTCTACTTTTAAGCTTAGACCTAAAACCATCCTTTTTGAAAAAGCTTATTGTCACTAATTCTGTAGTTCCAGTTATTATCATTGACAGACAAATTATCATACTTAGAGGGTTGTCTAATTATTAGGTTAATATCTTAGTTATGCTGCTATAGGCCGATGCTGCCGGGGTCCAGAAACATGATCACCTGACAGGCCTCTGTCACCCCAATGGGTCTTGGTCTCCTCTCCTCTCCTCTCCTCTCCTCTCCTCTCCTCTCCTCTCCTCTCCTCTCTCTCCTCTCCTCTCCTCTCCTCTCCTCTCCTCTCCTCTCCTCTCCTCTCCTCCTCACCGAGTAGATCAGTGATGATGTTATTTCTTGTGTAGTTTCTCTGCTGCCCCCCCCCTCTGTATGCATCTACAGGTATCGCCGCCTTTATAGCTGTATGCTGACCTGCTGACCTCCGACCCTGCTGAACCAACCAACTTTTACACCAGCATTTTGTTATAATTAATCTATTTCCCTGATCTCTGGCCTGTCTCTCCTCTACCTGTCCTCGCCCCTTCTCCTCCCCCTTCTCCTCCCTATCTACCCAGCTGGCCATCAGCAGGAAGGTCCCCCTACATGAGCCTGGTCCTGCTCAAGGTTTCTTCCTGTTAAAGGGGAGTTTTTCCTTGCCACTGTTGCTTGTTGTGGGCCAGGCCCTGGGATTCTGGAAAGCGCCAAGAAACAATTTAGATTGTAAAAGATGCTATATAACTATAACTTTGGGTAGCGAAAAAAAGGGTGAAATCGCAGATACAAGTGGCAGAGTTGAATTTCCTCTGCAGGGTGGCTGGAGATCGAGTGAGAATCTCAGTCATTTGAGAGGAGCGTGAAATGCAGCCGCTACTCCTTCGCATTGAGAGGAGTCAGCTGAGGTGGCTCGGGCGTGTGTTTCAGATGCCTCCCAGCACCCTCCCTAGGGAGGTATTCCAGGCATGTCCCAAAGGGAGGAGGCCCGAGGCAGACCCAGGTCATTATGGGGAGACCATGTCTCTCAGCTGGCCTGGGAGTAGCTCGGAATACTCCCGGAAGAGCTGGAGGAAGTGTCTGGGGAGAGAGAAGGCTGGGCATCTCTGCTTCAGTTGCTGCCCCTGCGACCTGCTTCCGGATAAAGTCTGAGAAGACAAGACAATAATGATAACAACAATGATGACAACAACAAAACAATAAGAAGAAGAACAAGAACAATGATTTGAATCACTTATTTAGATTTGCAGAATGGTTAATTGGGTAAAAGTTAATTGAGTAAAATCCTCTCCTGATTCTAGTTAACAGTTTTAGTTATGTTAAATGTTTTATTTGGTATTTAAATTTGCCTTGTAATTTGAAGCCATAAAAGAAGAAAACTCACATAATTATGTTGAGAGAAATTGAGATAAGACATTCATAAAAGATTATTTCAGACAACTGGGCCTGGACACCAATTTAAGGGAAACTTTGGGAACTGTAATCCAAAGGCCAAAGCTGCCCAATCGTCCTGTCTCTTGTTCAAACATTCAGGATCTATGTGGATGGTCCCTTTGGCAGTCCGTCAGAAGATGTGTTCAACTACGATGTCAGCCTTTGTGTTGCTGGAGGGATTGGAGTCACACCTTTTGCCTGCATGCTACACACTCTATTGTGAGTAACACAACTGGGACACACCTGAGAGCGAAGCTGATTGTGAGCAGTTTGGAGTCTTTTATCTTTGTACTTCCATCTTTCCCACAATGCTGCTCCAAATACAGAGATCGAGGCTGGACACACTTTAGGCTGCAGAGGCTGTATTTTGTGTGGGTCTGTAGTGAGCTCCAGTCCTTCTACTGGTTTGCAGAGCTGCTGTGCTCCGTTCACCATAAGGTACAGACCCAGTCCACTGGCTGGAACCTCTCAAAACTCTGCATCGTCATCCCTTTTATCTGTGCTATTTTATGTTCTTTCCCTTTATTCAAAGTCATTACCACCACCTTCAGGTCATCAATAGCTTGAACAGAACACTTCAAACGTCATTTGAAGAGATGCTTTAGGTTATACCGCCATCTTGTGGCCATCAGGAATACAAATTTTAAACACAAACTGGACCTTTACATCACATGCAGCCTGTCTGCATCCCAGCAGATGTTGATGTTTATATTCCAGCATCAAAGTCATTTGCATTAAATGCATTAAATCTATAAACTCTGGCTATTTGTTTGTCTTCCAATCTAATCTATTCAATTGCTTGTGGCAGCTCTGGCAAGAAAACAGACCAGACTACTTTAATATGAAGCTTTATGTCAGTCAGACAGACAGCCTGGAGGTATGTGTCAACCATGCTTTGTTAGATGCTAGTATTAGTGTGCACTTTAGTTGCCCCTATTTCCAACATCAAATCAGGAATTTAAAATCATTAGTGCTTTAGTACTAGCTGTTCCATTGGAAACTATAGTATTTTTGTTATCCTTCCCAGAATATGTCTGCGAAGTACAGACCACTTACTTCCAGGCTACTGGTCGGTCGGCCGAGGTGGAAGCTGCTGCTCAATGAACTTGGAAAGACCAACAAACAGTGAGTGCTGTTCTAAAGTTAGAATTGGTGCATTATTCTCACCTTAATTAATCTCCCTTGCTGCCCTTCTCTCTCTCTCCTCTCTCTCTCTCTCTCTCCTCTCTCTCTCTCTCCTCTCTCTCTCTCTCTCTCTCTCTCTCTCTCTCTCTCTCTCGCTGTCTGTGTGTTTAGTAAGCGAATTGGTGTTTTCTGCTGTGGACCAAAAGCCATCTCCAGGACCCTCCACCGGTTTTGTAATTCATTCCAATCTTCTGAAACAGTCTTTGAGTTCAACAAGGAATCCTTCAGTTGATAGATTTACAGTTACTGCTAATGTTATGCTTGGTGACGTTAGTGTGAATCTGGGTGTGTGGCTGATATTTAAACCTACTAGAACAATTATATCAACCCTGCTGACCAGCAGCAGAGCAACACTGCCACAATTGCTTCAGATACCCAGATAAATTGAAATTACATTGTTACTCTAGAAGCTGTGATATAAAGTAATTTATGTCAAATTCATTTTATACTTGACACCAAACTGAAATATGACAAACTGACCAAAGACACTTAGAGAGGGAAATTTTCCCTAATTCCCAGTCTGCACTATCTTGTTTCTACATGTGTGTGTGTTCCAGTCAGCATCAGCAACAGGTTTTGATTAAAGGTCATATACATATGGCTGTTTAAAGGTCCATCTAATTCATTTGTTGCTCCATGTTAACTCAATGCAAATAAAATTTTGTGGTCAGCTGATTTAAAACCTTTGAGATTTTCTGCCTTGTTTCCACCAACGATGTACGCTGACCTGATTTACAAATACAAATAAATTTTTTATTATATGAGTTTTATAGATTTCACATGGTTGGTGCTCTTCCCTTTTTACTTGTTCTCTTGATGATGTTGCTGTTTTTGGTACATTTGTGATGTAATTTGAGTGTGTTGAATTCTGTTAATTTGACAAATAAACTCTGCCAAAGTGTTTTTATGTGTGCAGATCAGCATCCTGCCAACGAGCAGATGTGGTAGAAACATAAAACTTAAAACATTCTTTCTTCTTCCAGATGTGGCTCCAAGTGGAGCAGCTTTCTTTTGTTGGTTCAGGCTTCAAGTCTCTGCCTGTGCTTCAGTGTTCTGGGATCTGGTGGGATCAGGGCTCCATCAGTGGTTAGTGATGTGGTTGCACGGTTCCATTCTGGCTGCTCAATTCACCAAGTTAAACATTCCTTTAGGCAAAGGCACAATGCTCACAACCAGAAACAGCTGATTTCACTAATTTCTTACCTGAAATTTATATCCATGTTGAGTGGGGCCACTTTAACCTGTAGAAACTAATAACAGCTGAGAATCTCTCAATAAAATGGATGGTGACCTTTGTCCTTGCACAAGTCAGTAGCAAACTCAAGTATGTGGTTACAACTGTTCAATGCTACTTTTGAATGTTTTCATCAGGATCATTTTTACTTTACAGGCAAAAATGCAATGTGTAACTTTTATAGATACATAGAGATTATATCCCCCATTCTCCCTGTGTAGTGTAGGAACAGTAAGCTTTAGAACATTGTAGCAGCCTGCTGATCTTTCAAACTTGTAGTGAACACAGAATATTTCTGGTTGTATTCTAGACTTTATGTCGTGGTTCGGTTTCTGGATGGCATCCGGGGGCAGGCCGATCTCCGAAGAGCGCTGAGCCTCCAGCGCACCTGCAGCTGGTTACGTCCTAATCAGCGTTTACTTAAGCTCTCCCCTCTTTCCCTCCGGTGCCGGATTGTTGCTTTTGTTCGCGCATTTAGCTCCAGCTCCCCCAGATCCCCCGTTCTTCGCCTCATTGTTCTCTAGTTTTGTGAGCTTTTTCCTGTGCCTTGTCACCAGTTGTTTTTTTCCCGTCGGTTTTTTCCCATTTTGAATGGTGATTTTTCGTTCGCTCTTTCAGTTGATACTTTTCCCGAGTTTAGTTGTTACTTTGTTTGATCTTCTTGGATATTGTACCAATAAAGAACCTTTTGCTTGCACTCTGCGTCTGGATCCTGGCCTGCCAAACCGTTCGGTAATGCATTAGTTGCTTAGAATCTCTATTATAACTGAAAATAACTTACAACTATGCTGGAAATCAAGGATCCTTGACAAAGAGGTATTGTATCGGAACTTTCATTTTGGTAAGGTGGGTGTGCAGGTGTGTGACAGTTACAGAGTAGTCTGATATGAAGAGGAGCCTTCCTCAGAACTGCTCTGCAACAGTGGCTGTCTCTCCCCATAGCTCGACGCTCTCCTCTTTCTCTGGTTTTGCTTCAACTTTCTTCTCAACAAAACAGTAAGAACGCCAATAACTGTGGCAACCAGGCCGCCAAGGATCCCAGCCCCGAGGAGCCATGGCCAAATGTCCTGTGCCTGCTGAAGATAGGGGGTCAGGAACTCCTGAACAAACCTTTGGCCTGCAGGCAAATAAGAGAAAGAGTTGATGAAGAATTGCTGAATCATGGTGGGAACATGAGCATCGGTGTACTGACCAGGATCCAACAAGTAGGCATATTCATAACCAAGAGCCTTGTCGGACAGGAAGTAGTCGCCATTTCTGTAGAGAGGCATGAATGGCACCATGTAGTATCTGTCGTTGTGGCCGATGGGGGCATTGGCACGTGGGTAGCTGCTCCTGGGAGGCTGGTGAGTCCTGAGCCAGCGCTCATAGATGCTGCATATGTGACGAAGAAAAGGAATCAGGCCCACAACAAAGATACAACAGAGTTGTTTTTCATAATCAACTTTAATTTTTCTTCTTTTCAGCAGGAACCTGTCAATGAAAGCATGGTGAAGAAGGAATATCGGGTCATTGGCTGAGCCCTGCACTGATGACATGGAGCCGTTCATGAAGACATGCAGAGCATTGTGCATGGTGCTCTGGCCCAGCACGGACATGCCGGTCTCTGGATCTGCAAAACCTGCAAGAGGAAAGAGCATGCTGGAACTTTTGGGGCAATAATACCAGCCACTTCTAAACAAATGCGCAGACAGTTACACTAATAAGGGCCCATTTCTGTGGAAAATCCACTAAAATGCATTCCTGTACAGATTAGACTGAGAATTTGCAATTCTAAAGTAGAAGAATAGGTATTAACGCCATGTGCACATGTGTACCTTCTACTGCATTTCTAAAGCTCCTGTTTGCAAAACGATCCATAGAATCAGTTTCATATTCAGGGAGGTTTATGACAGATTCGACATCTGCTGTTGTAGGGAGTCGATGCACGCGGTTTGGGTCATGATTGCCAGGGTTACGCAAAAGTGGACCCTCCCCAGTGGTGTTACACAGGACCTCTCTATTGTTGTAGTCTTCCGGCTGGGTGCAGATCACCTGCAGACAGAAATAAGGAAACGAGATGCTGGTACCCATAAATAAGACAAGGTGAGTTTGTTTCCGAGAGATCTGAAGATAAATCTCTATGTCTCTGGGATTGAACCAAAATTAAAAGTAGAAATATTTCACAATAATAAGGGAATAAGAGAGGTGTTTGAGGAATAATTGTTTGGGGAATGATTTTCAGTGACACACAATTAGAATTTGCTACCTCACTCAAACACACATCACAGTATCATTACCCTCCACGCAGAGAAGACAGAGGCAGGGCTGATAAGGTTTGGATTAAAGGGGCTGCGTCCTCCCATCAAAGCATCCGTGCACACATCACAGGTCTGGGCATCCCTCCAGTCCCAATATGGGATGGTGAAGTTGGAATCTCTGGTCAGCTTCCTGATCTCATTCTCCCAGTGGAGGAGGTAAACGCGATGCCATGGCAGAAAGGCTGCAGATTCGTGAGCAAAGTCAATGTCTGTCCATACGTTCCCTGGACCTCCCAGGAATGCATCCCGAGACACGTAGTAATGCATCCAAACAAACAGGTCGTAGGTGTTGATGTCTGAGAACATGGGCCTCTCCCCGTTCTCACCCATCTCTGCTCTTGTGGCTGTAGAGATCACATAGGCAGCACTTATGGTGCTCTTGGCCAGGTTGAGGTAAGAGATGAATTTCTGCTGCTCGGCTGTTGACAGAGTGAGGATGTTCCTCCTCACCAACTCCCTGTATTCAGCACAGTTTGAACCCCAGTAACCAAACTTACATTCACCACAGTCAAAGCCTCCATAGTTTCCAGTACAATGGCACGTCCGGTTAAAGAAAGCTAGGGGCCAGCGTTCCCTGTCATCTATCCCAGTGTGTGGATACTGGGGCCCGTGGGGCTCATCTGAAACCTCAACATCAGTGCAAAACCCACGACCTGACAAGGCACCACAGGCTGAGCTGTCACCATCCCACACAGGACAACACTCTTTGGTCCTCAGTCCCTCTGAGTTGGCACATGGACGAGGAAACTGGGATAAAGATGCCGTGATAAGCTGCAGCAGGAGCATCGATGCACAGGTGATCCTCATGGTGAACACTACTTCCAGTGGAAAAACTCCTGGTTAGAAGCTGAAGGAAAGAGTGTGTTTCAGCCCTCCCTGCTACCACATAAACCTCCACCTCTCTCCCACCAGACTGGGTCTCCTCTTCTCTCCCTTCTCACTCAGCCCTATTGGGGCCGCCCTCTAAGAGAACATGTGATCTTGTAGTGATCTCACACTCACATTGTTGCAAGTCTATCCATCCACAAAGCACACAGGATCGCAGCATCACATGCTTGAACTAATAATTCCCAAGCCTTTTTCAGTCTGTCATAAAGCCAACTGACCTTAAACAAAAACAACAGTGTATGTGTGTGTGTGATCAGTTGTGCTGCTGATGGGATAGTTGACACATGTTACCAAAAATCATCTTTGTTGGGTGTGTTTGTTCCATTGAGCAGCAACATTAATGATCAGATTGGTGAAAACAAACCACATAACCACAAACCACACTCTTACTCATAGTCTCTCAATGCAAATTATCAATTATTTATTATTATTTGATTTCATTTGTTTCGTACATAGTTTCCACTTCTAACATAACCTGATTTTTGGAGATTTTAGAGTTTCCAAAAGAAAGTTTATTCTTTAAATTAAATCAGTTTTAATTATGTTTCTTGTAATATTTCTTTTAATGAATTTTGAATCGACAATGAAGAAAAAAGCAGGCTTTGGAACAATTAACAAAAGATTATTTATTTTTAAAATAAAATGAATGTTTATATGGTTCGATGAAGCATTAAAGCCTTTTCTCCAGGTGACTTTTCTCTAAACTTAACTTTTATTTTACTTTAAACATGCACCTTTCAAAGGTAGCCACAATAGTTGTTGGAGATAAATTTACCCCTGTTTCAACATGGGGTACGTGGGACGACGTGGGAATGAATTTCCATGCTGCATTACCAACGACAGAACGCTGCATTAGTGTAAAATACTGATTACAACTTTGATAGTATCCTTTCATTTACGGAAATGAGAAGACTAAAGATCCATTTGATTAGAAACTATAAGATCCCAACAGCTGGGCTTAAGTAGCTTCACTACAGTAACTTAAACCTTCCCAATAATGGAAATAATAACAATAAAACAGCATGAAGAACTTTAAAAATACTTTATTGTGTACTTTCAGGAATGCTTCACAGCCGGGAATCTACAGCAAACACAGCGTGACCGTCATCTGCGTCCACAACAACAGACTGTTACAGTGTTGTGGCCCCCGAAGCCTGTTTTAGATGTTTCTGCTCCTCAGCTTGTGTAGAGCAGTTTCACAGCTGAGCTGACTCCCATCTGAGTGCACAGCGGCGTCACAAGCTGATCACATGCACTCGCTGCCAGGCACTGGGTGCACACTAATTACCGTCACATGACTACCTGTCTGGAGGGCAGATAAAGAGGAGAGGTTGAGAGAAAGGGGGGGGGGGGGGGGGGGGGGGGGCGGTAAAGAGGAGGAGTTGGGAGACAGTGTGAGAGAGAGTTGGGGGGATAAAGAGGTGGGATTGAAAGAGAGGGGGCAGATAAAGAGGAGGGGTTGAGAGAGGGGGAGATAAAGAGAAGTGGGTGAGAAAGAGAGGGGGCAGATAAAGAGGAGGGGTTGAGAGAGAGGGGGAGATAAAGAGAAGTGGGTGAGAAAGAGAGGGAGAAGGGGGAGACCAAGAGGAGGGGTTGACGGGGGCGGGGGGGATAAAGAGGAGGGGTTGAAAGAGAGAGAGAGAGAGAGAGACAGGGGGTGGCATAAAGATACCCTAACCCTAACCTGAGTAGACAACAAAAGCACTTGCAAAGGACCCTAACTCTAACCCTAACCGCAGTAGACAACAAAAGGACTGGAACAGGACCCCAACCCTGACCTCAGTAGACAACAAAAGGACTTGGACATTACCCCAACCCAAACCCTAACCTTAGTAGATAACAAAAGCACTTGGAGAGGACCCTAAACCTAACCTCAGTAGACAACAAAAGGACTAGGACAAGACCCTAACCCTAACCGCCACGGACAATAAAAGGATTTGGACAGGACCCTAATCCTAACCTCAGTTGACAACAAAAGCACTTGGACAGGACCCCAACCCAAACCCCAACCTTGGTAGACAACAAAAGGACTTGGACAGGACCCTAACCCTAAACTCAGTAGACAACTAAAGCACTTGGACAGGACCCTAACCCTAACCCTTACCTCAGTAGTAGCAGATGTCTTTCAAATAATGCTATAGCTAAGTTTAAGGAAGCGATCCCTGTGCTGATCCCAAGACCACCGTGTATTTTCACAGGGATCAGTTATTATAATCTTAGCCCTACCAAGGTCGACTCTGTCAGCCACACTGAGAATCACGCTTGATTCTGTTGCCCCCATGAAAAAGAAAATAGTAAATCAGTGGAGGTGTGCCCCCTGGTATAACTCACACATTCACACCCTCAAGCAGAAAGTGCAAAGACTAGAAAGAAAGTGGTATTCTTGTAAAATAGATACCTACTATTTAGCCTGGAAAGACTGTCTGGTAGTTTACAAAAAGGCTCTCCATAGAACAGCTTATTTTTCTGCTTTAATTGAAGAAAACAAGAACAACCCCAGATTTCTTTTCAGCACTGTGGCCAAATTACCAAGAATAACAGCATTTTAGATCCATGTATCCCTTCTTCCCTTAGTGGTGAAGACTTCATGAGCTTCTTCACTGATAAAGTTCTAGCTATCAGAGAAAAAGCTAACCAGGCCATCCCAAAAACTGGACCATCACCAGATGTGCTGACTGTGGGAACATATAAGTTCTCCACCAAGCCCTTAAACTCCTTCAACCCTATATATTTTTCTGAGGCATCTTCACGAATTCAGAAATCCAAGTACACCATGTGTCTTTCAGATCCCATTCCAACACACCTGTTAAAAGCTGTATTTCCAAGGATAGGCAGTTCTATCCTGGACCAGATCAATTGTTCTTTAGTGACAGGTTATGTACCCCGGGCCTACAAGTAGGCAGTGATTAAACCGTTGCTTAAAAAAACATCACTGGATCAGGACATACTAGCAAATTATAGGCCGATATCCAACTTTCCAACTTTTATCTCTAAAATTCTTGAGAAGGTGATGGTGACTTAGTTACTGGAGCACCTGCAGAGAAACAGCCTGTTTGAGATGTTTCAGTCAGGCTTTAGAGCTCACCACAGCAAAGAAAAAGCACTTATTTAAGCACTTGTTCCGAATGATCTTCTTATAGCTTCAGATCATGGACTGGTTTCTCTGCTGGTTCTGCTGGACCCCAGTGCTGCTTTTGATACAGTTGATTACAGCATCCTGTTACAGAGACTGGAACATATGATTGGGATTAAAGGGACAGCACTAGACTGGTTTAGATCGTATTTATCAGATAGATACCAGTTTGCTCATGTCCATGGCGTTCCCTCTTCATACAGTAGGGTTAGCCATAGAGTTCCACAAGGTACTGTACTTGGACCAATCCTTTTCACCTTGTACATGCTTTCCTTAGGAAACATTATTCGGCAGCATGGAATAAATTTTCATTGTTATGCTGATGACACTCAGCTATATATTTCCATGGAACCAGAGGAGACGGAGCAATTAGTGAAGCTTCAGACCTATCTAAAGACATAAAGTCTTGGATGTCTTCAAATTTCCTTCTCCTTAACTCAGGAAAAACTGAGGTCAGGGTGTTTGGTCCCGAACCTCTCACAGATAGATTAGATCACATGATCACTCTAGATGGTATCTCCCTAGCATCTAGTCTCTCTGTGAATAATCTTGGAGTAACTTTTGATCAAAATCTGTCCTTTAACTCACACATTAAAATAGTCTCAAAAAGTGCCTTTTTTCACCTGAGGAACATCACAAAGATCAGGGAACTACTGACGCGGCATGATGCTGAAAAGTTAGTCCATGCATTTGTTACTTCCAGGCTGGACTATTGTAATTCTTTATTATCAGGGTGTCCAAACAACTCTTTAAGAAGCCTCCACGTGATCCAAAATGCTGCAGCTAGAGTTCTGACAGGTATTGACAAAAGAGATCACATTACTCCTGTACTGGCATCTCTTCATTGGCTGCCCATTAAATTCAGAATAATTTTTAAAATTCTTCTTCTTACTTACAAGGTCCTAAGAGGCCTATCTCCATCCTACCTGGAGGAGCTAGTGACACCTTATCATCCCAATAGACCACTCCGTTCTCAGAATGCTAGTTTACTTGTGGTCCCCAGAGTCTCTAAATGTAGAATTGTGGGCCGAGCATTTAGCTACCAGGTCCCACTGCTGTGGAACCAGCTCCCTGTCCAGGTACGGGAGGCTGACTCCATCTCTACTTTTAAGATTAGAATTAAAACCTTCCTCCTTGAAAAAACTTTTTATCACTAATTCTGTAGTTCCAGTTATTATCATTGAAAGACAAATTATCATACTTAGAGGGTTGTCTAATTATTAGGTTAACATCTTAGTTATGCTGCTATAGGCCGAGGCTGCCAGGGTCCAGAAACATGATCACCTGAAAGACCTCTGTCACCCCACTGGGTCATGGCTGCCTCTCCTCTCCTCTCCTCTCCTCTCCTCTCCTCTCCTCTCCTCTCCTCTCTTCTCTTCTCTGAGTGAGACGTGTGAGAGCGGAGGAGCGAGCGAGCGAGTGAAAAACCGTGCGAAAGCGCTATTTTTCCTATTCTTTCTTGTGTGCGAGTGAATGCTAGATAATATAGTTTAATTTATTGTGGTGTTTGCAAGTTTATATTAGTTTATCGAGCGTTCGTGTGAGTGTGTGAGGCGACCGACCGCGTGCGGCCGTCATGGCCCAACGCCGGTTTAACCGGCTTGAGTCGGAAGCACGGAGTCAAGGTGGGTGCGGGCTCCGTGCTTAGTGTGGAGGAGGTGGCGCTGGCTGTAGGCCAAAAAATTGGCCACAGCTCAATCAAATCCGCCGCCCGCATGAATAGGGCGGTGGTGTTGTTCCTGGCCAAGGTGGAGCAGGTAAATATGTTGGTGGAGACGGGGATCACCGTGGGCGGACAGTTCGTCCAGGTAACTCCGCTAACACAGCCGGCGGCACGGATTACACTGTCCAATGTGCCGCCGTTCATTAGCGATGAGTTCCTGGTACGGGAGCTGTCTCGGCATGGGAAAGTGGTCTCTCCCATCCGCAAAATGTTGTCTGGCTGTAAGTCACCGCTGCTGAGACACGTAGTGTCTCACCGCAGGCAGGTGCACATGATCCTCAACAATAGGGCGGAGGAATTTAATTATCGTTTCATCGTTCGGGTAGACGATTTTGATTAGCCTTTTTTTACCCTTTTGCAACTTCCTCCGCCCTCAAGTGCTTTAACTGTAATGAGGAGGGTCATCCCGCCAGGGCTTGTCCGAGCCGCGTGGCCTCGGACGCGCAGGCGGCGGAGCCCGCCGCTACCGCGCCCGTGGCGCCTCCGGCCCCGCCCCGTTCCGGCGGCGAGGCGTCGGTGGCTCAGCGCGGAGGGAAGCTCCGCTGCCCGGACGGAGCGACAGCAGAGTCGCAGATGGAGGAGAAGCGGTGTGTGAGTGTGTGCGTGAGAGTGAAGTGAGTGGAGAGAGCGAGATTGTGGAGATGGTGGTAGAAATGAATGGTGAGAGTGGTGAATCAGGGGGGAAGGTGGATTTAACTGGGGAGGTGTGTGATCTGAGTGGTGTGATGAGTGAGGTGGTGTGTGATTTAAATGAACTGGGGGGAAAAGGTGAGGTGATGGGTGAAACAGTTGAACTGGGTGAGACAGGAGAGACTGGAGACAGGATCCAGACGGGTGAGCAGGGTACAGTGGGTCAGGTGATGGGTGGACTCGATGGGCCAGGGATAGTGGCTGGTGAACGGGCTGAAGGAGAAGTTAGCACAGGTGAACGGGGTGAAGGAGAAGTTAGCACAGGTGAGCGGGGTGAGGGAGCAGTGAGCACAGGGGAGCAAGGTGAGGGAGCAGTGAGCACAGGTGAGCGGGGTGAGGGAGGAGTGAGCACAGGTGAGCGTGGTGAGGAAGCAGTGAGTGCAGGTGAGGGCACGAGTGGCGCATCCGAGTGGTGGCTTGTTCCCGCAAGGAGGCGGAACAAGCGGAAAAGCGCCATGAAGGACAAGGGGGGCAAGACAGGAAGGCTGGAGGAGACAGTAGCAGACACAGACACCAGCGACTGCAAGTCGATGTCGGACGGCAGCGAAATTTATAGACTCAGGAAGCACATGGGCAAAGCAAGAAAACAGCTAAATTGAAAAATATTTTGCCATGGTTTCTTGTACTTATTTTTCACTGTCTGTGATTTTTATCTTTCCCCTTGGCATGAACATATTCAAAATGGGAACGCTGAATGTCAACGGAGCCAGGGACGCAAGAAAACAGGCACTAGTGTTCGACACAGCAAAAAGAAAACGCATTGATGTCCTGTTCCTCCAGGAGACCCACAGCGACTGCGGCATAGAAGCGGACTGGGAGAAGGAGTGGGAAGGACAGGTGCTGCTGAGCCACAACACCACCCTCAGTGGTGGAGTGGGCCTCCTTTTTTCAAGGGGCTTCACTCCATCGTCCCTGGAGGTGGAGCATGTGGTGAGGGGACGGTGTTTGATGGTGAAAGCGCGCCTCCAAAACCACTCCTTGGTTTTTATTAATATTTATGCTCCCACCAACGGTACAGAGAGGAAGAGCTTTTTAGAAAAAGTTGGCACTGTTTTAAATGGTTGTGGGGATGATTTTTTATTCCTGGGTGGAGATTTTAATTGCACCGAGTCTTTTTTAGACCGCAACCATGCAGAGCCTCATCCAGCCTCGCAACATTGTCTGAGACAGCTGGCCTATTCTCATGGCCTGGTGGATGTGTGGAGGAGGATGCACGCAGACAACAGGCAATACACTTGGTCCCACATGAGTGAGGGTAGGATCTCCTCGGCCAGACTTGACTGATTTTATTGTTTTAAACATCATTTTAGTGTTTTTAGTAGCTGTAGAATCATGCCAGTTGGCTTTACAGATCACTCGTTGGTTTTAGGCGAAGTCGCCGTGAAGAACATTTTACCCAAGAGTGCATATTGGCATTTTAATTCCAGCTTAGCTCAAGACAACAGTTTTAGGGATGTTTTACGGCACTTCTGGTTGGGGTTTCGAGAGAGAAAGTCCGATTTTACGTGCCTAAGACAGTGGTGGGACCGTGGAAAAGTAGAGATGCAGCTCCTGTGCCAGCAGTATACTCTCAATGCCACGCAGGACACACGCAGGTCGATCAAAGACCTGGAGATGGAGATAGTGGAGCTAGAGGCGATTGGCAGCTCCACAGGAGATCGAGGGTGTATTGAAACCCTCCAATCCAAAAAAATGTTCTTGGCCAGCCTGCTGGACAGTCAGGTACAGGGTGCACTGGTCAGGTCCCGGATTCAAGACCTCACTGAGATGGATGCTCCCTCTAGTTTCTTCTTTGGGCTGGAGAAAAAGCGTGGGCAGAGCCTAATAATCCATTCACTGCTTTCGAGCACAGGGCAGGAACTCGTGGAGCCGGGCCAGATAAGGCAGCGGGCGGTGGAGTTCTTTTCCTCCCTGTATGAGAGTGAGTATCGCAGGGATGACGGCCTGTTCCATGAGTTCTGCGGGGACCTTCCTCGGGTCTCTGAGGAGGCAAACTCGCAGCTGGACAGGCCGTTGCAACTCGATGAGCTCCACGCCGCCCTGCTCATCATGAAGGGAAGGAAGTCTCCAGGTGTCGATGGGCTCACAGTAGAGTTCTTTAAAGCCTACTGGGACATTGTGGCCCACGACATGCTGGAGGTCTTTAATGAAAGCCTGGCCTCGGGTTCCCTGCCATTGTCCTGCAGGAGAGCGGTGGTCACCCTCCTGCCAAAAAAGGGCAACCTGCGGGAGATCAAGAACTGGCGCCCTGTGTCTCTACTGTGTGTGGCTTATAGGATTCTGTCCAAGACCTTGGCCTCCAGGCTGAGGGAAGCTATGGAGCAGGTCATCCACCGGGACCAGACTTACTGTGTGCCCGGCAGGTCCATAGTAGATAATGTCCACCTAATTCGAGATGTTTTGGAAGTCTCCAGATCATTGGACGTTGATACTGGTCTCATTTCGCTAGACCAGGAAAAGGCTTTTGACCGGGTTGAACACCAGTTCCTCTGGAAGGTGATGGAGAGGTTTGGGTTCAGCCCTGGCTTTATAGCGATGATCCGCGTCCTGTACTGTGACATTGCGAGTATGCTGAAGTTTAATGGCAGTCTGTGTGCTCCCTTCAGAGTGCGTAGAGGCGTCCGGCAGGGATGTGCCCTCTCTGGAATGCTCTACGCTCTCTCCCTCGAACCCCTTCTCTCTAGGGTCCGTGCAAATGTGGATGGCCTGTTTTTACCGTCCTTTTACAGAAAAATTGTTTTATCTGCCTACGCAGATGATCTAATAGTAATGGTGCGCAGCCAGAGGGATGTAGATGTTTTATCTAATTTAACAGTTTTATTCAACCGCCTGTCCGCTGCCAGGGTCAACTGGCAGAAGAGTGAGGGCCTGGCCGTTGGCAGGTGGACAAATGGTCTGCCGGTCCTTCCCCAGGACCTTGCCTGGCGGAGGGACGGCCTAAAGTACCTCGGTGTTTTTATTGGAGATGAAGAAACTGAAAAGAAAAATTGGCTCGACACGTTGGAAAAGGTAGACGGAAAAATTCAAAAATGGAAATGGCTCCTCCCCCGCATGTCGTACAGAGGCAGAACTCTTGTCCTCAATAACCTGGTGGCCTCTGTGCTCTGGCACCAGCTCAGTTGCATGGAGCCACCCTCGGGGCTACTAGCACAACTGCAGACAAGAGTTCTGGCCTTCTTTTGGGACGGCATGCATTGGGTCCAGCAGGGGGTGTTGTACTTGCCCAGAGAGGAGGGAGGACAGGGCCTCATCCACCTGGCCAGCAGGACCGCCGCTTTTAGAATACAGTTTGTACAGAGGTTTTTAACAGGGCCGGCGGACCTAATGTGGAGAGATGTGGCCAGATGTGTCTTCAGACGGGTGAGTAACTTGGGGCTGGATGATGCTCTGTTTTTAACTGACTTTAAATTTGCAAAGTTAAATGGGCTACCTCCATTTTATCAGAGTGTTGTTAAGGCATGGGCCCTTTTTAAAGTTGAGAAAAGAACCAGCTCTGAATCTCTGCATTGGCTGCTAAGGGAACCCACGGTGCACGGAGCCAGGCTGGATGTCTCGGCCGAAGCCCCGCCGAGGCTGACGGCTGCACTGTGGCGGACCCGGACCCTACTCCTCCAGCACGTAGTGGCCGTGGCAGGGCCAGACCTAACGGGTGCGGAGGCAGTGGGTTCCCTGTTAGGCATCCGCTCTACCCAGGCAGCTGAGGGGGTGCTTCGGTTATGGAGGAACAGACTCAGCACGAGAGAGAGGCGTATTCTTGAGGACTATGGCCAGGGGACCGAACCCGACAGCGAGGACCCCTTCCCGGAGATCAGGCTGGTTGCCCACCTCGGGAATCTAGACGGTCCTCTCCTCAGACCAGCAAAGACCTTCTCCCTGGTAGCAGTCGATAAGAAGACCCTATACAACGACTGTGTGAGGGTACTAAACAGGAGAGGACTGTCGAACAGGAGCACCAGCATCTGGGCTGATCGACTGGGAGGGGATGGAGCCCGCCCCTGCTGGAGGGTCCTTTACAAGCCGCCCCTGAAGAAAAGGACCGGGGACCTCCAGTGGAGGATCCTACATGGGGCTGTCGCCTTGAACGCTCTCCTCTCCAGAATGAACACTGCTGTGTCGGACCAGTGCCCGTTTTGTTCCGGGCGAGAGACTGTGTTCCACGCGTACAGTGAGTGTGAGAGGCTCACTGTACTTTTTAATGTCATGAAGGGTGTTTTTAATGGTTTTAAGGAAACCTTTTCTATTAGAACTTTTATTTTTGGCGCAGGTTACAACTCAAAAGCCGCTCGCAACAAGTGGCAACTCCTGAATTTTATCTGTGGTGAGGCAAAAATGGCAATCTACGTCTCCAGGAAGAACAAAATTTCAAAAACTGGGGATAGTGAGGCCGCCTCTGTATGGCGCTGTAATGTCCGGTGCAGGCTGACGTTGGAGTTTGGGTTTTATAAAATGATGAACGACCTCGGCAAATTCCAGGACATATGGTGTCACAAAAATGTTTTATGCACTGTGACAGAGGATCTTTTGCACTTTGCACACCCCCTGGTGGGTTAAATTGTATTGTATTGTTGATTTCTTAATATTTATTTATTTATCTATTTTTATTGTGGTTGGTGGTATCATTATGAAGAGAATTATTTTATCTTATTAGCATGTGTTATACTATATGTTTTGTTTTATGTTACAGTTAGTTTAGAAGTTTAGAAGAGCCAGCCAGGCAGGAAATGGTAGATCCCCATCGTAAAACATGACAACGTAGTTTACTGGTGTTGATAAGTTCCTTGGCAGGAATATGACTTCGGACCTGGCCATCTGGAGAAGATAATGGACAAGAAGGACCACACCAACACCAAAGGAGGCTGGAAGAAGAAGATGGGGTCATCCAAGAAGAAGGACTGGATTGGACTGAATTAGCATCAATAATTTACATATGTCTTTCTATAAAAGACTGGGTCAAGGGATAGTTAGGTCGTCAGACTTCATGCCCTGACAATTGACTTTGTTGTTGCTAGGGTTATGAACTGGCCCAGAGCTCTGTAATATTTGTATCTTGAATTGATTCTGTTTGCTAAATACATTTGTTTGCTAAATACATTTGTTTGCTAAATACATCTGTTTGCTAAATACATTTTGAAATTGACATTTGTTTACTTGAAGTCTTCATTTAAAGAACACGCGGATTGGCAGTGACACACGAGAGGTACTGCAATCCAACAATTACTATTATAACTATTGTTATTGTTACTATGATTACTATTATCATTGTTATGATTGTTATTATTATTACTATTATTGTTGTTCTGTGGGTTTTCTAAACAGGGCGTTTTGTGGCCCTGTGTAAATTTGTGAATTAAAGTATTTTGTAAAAATCAAAAATCTCTTCTCTGCTCTCCTCTGCTCTCCTCTCCTCTCCTCTTCTTTCCTCTCTTCTCCGAGTAGATCAGTGATAATGTTATTTCTTGTGTAGTTTATCTGCTCCCTAATCTGCTGATTGGTTGGTTGGTTGCTTGCTTGCTTGATGTCAATCAATCAGATTGACAACAAAAGCACTTGGATAGGACCCTAACGCTAACCTCAGAAGACAACAAATTGACTTGGACAGGATGCTAACCCTAACCTCACAAGACCACAAAAGCACTTTGACAGGACCCTAACCCTGTCCCCAACCCTACTGGGTGGAAACCTGATGGAACCCAACTAGAAGTGCTCAATATGTGGACAACAATACATCAGCTCCAGACTCAACCGAATCCCACAGTCAGTAATTTTAAAGAGGGGGCATGATGCCTTCTGTTTAAAAGCCACACTTTGGTCACCATTGCAAGTGAGGTTAATTAATTAAGACTACCCTTTTTCAAGTCAGCCACCGATTAACTAAGAAATGTGTCAATAAATACCGTAGGATGATGTTTCTTCTTGTCTTAGGGAACCTTATGACATTGATGTCGTTATTTTTTTGGCTGGATTTGTCTCGTCAAGAGGCCTGAAGAGCAGCAGAGCCCTTCAGCAATTGTAGCTCTTTATTTTATTGCCCAAGTTAGAATATAACTGTGACAACCCTGTACATCTGATGTGTATCTATGGCATTCCCTTTTATTTTGAAGTGGCGTTGAATAATTGATTTGCCAACTGTGAAATGGGAAGCATTTTACCTTCTTTCATGCCATTATAAAGAATATTTAGATGCTCTTGAATACATATACAGATGTAGATGTAGATGTGTAGATGCATCCCATATGTAGATGCATCCCTCCCCAGCCTCAGATTACGTGTTTATTCATATTCATATTCATGTCACATTTCAGTTCTCCATGACATCAGATACAGATGTTGTTTCAACACTATTTTTGAGATTTGACTACATTTAAAGATAATTCGATGGATAAGGAAAAAAGGCGACAGGCATTTTTACAACGAGACGTATAGAAGTCTGACAGAAGTTCAATCTAAAACTATCGGTCCGCGGTCGCAGAGATAAATATGCTTTTGCTACACATCCTCAGTTCAATCCAAGTAAATACCTTTAAAGTTATACCTTTAAATACCTTTAAAGTTTTAATCATGAATGTTTCTTTTGCATGGCTCTTTGATTGGGATCCACCAGTGTTGCCCTGAGTGGACAGTTTAAGAGCTTATTACTGATGAACATGTGGCTTAGCAACATCGTGATGTGCTTTGGTTGATGTGATTATTGTTATTTACTCCACAATTGCAAGATATTAAGTGGATTCCCACCTCGTGGAAACTGTGCTAAATGCTTCAGCACATTTCAGATTTTTTTGTGTGAGAGCAGTTTTGTGTGTGTGTTAGGGTAAGGGTTACACACGCACGCACAGTACTGGTAAATTTAGCTATTACTTCCTTTGCTTGCGTGAACACCTGTTCATAAAAAGTGAAACATAGATTGAGGGAGTGAGAGAGAGATAAAGAGGTCAGGGTTTGTAAGGCTATCACTGAATCAGTTAAAGCCGTGTGTGTGTCTGTGTGTGTGTCTGTGTATGTGTCTGTGTGTATGCTCTTTTAATGGTCTACTAATCCCAAATGCATTTGGTTGGGAAATTAATCCATGCCTTGTCGCAGCTAAGCTCTAAAACCTCCTCCCTCCCCCTTTTCCTCTTGTGCAACTCTACATTAGCATCTATCCAGCATCTATAGATACTATCGTGAGCCAGGAAATAGAAACACTCAGACAAAAAGGCGGACAACTTGGACTCAGTTGATGGAAGAAGCAAGACACAGAGAGAAAACATCTGTTAGCATAATGAAAAGTGGAAGAGCCACCATGATCAGTCGGTCAACATGGTCTGAGGGGGGGTGAAATATTGCATCACTTCTCAGTGGGGTGTTTTCACTTGGGGTGTTTTCACTTCTTCCTTATTTTGGTCTTTAATGATTGTTTCATGGTCTTTGTAGCCCTTTATGATGCCAGTGTTAGCTATATATCATGTAATAGTTCTTCTTCTTATTCTTCAATAGCTTTTCTCACTGCAGGACTCAGACTTGGGAACCAAAATAGCGCTGCAACACTTTATAATGACAATAACACTAGCAGCACATGTGCAGTCGGCATGTCTCCACACTCCCACTCATGTCTCTACAGTATTGACCCTCAAATAATGTCTTAAATATACATTTTATCATTTTTAATTCTCACTCCCCACCAATCACACACTCACTTAGGCATCAAACTTGAACTTCCACCATACAGAAGACATTTTTACATGTGTGTAAACAGAAATTACTTTTATCCAAAGACAGCAGCACGGTTGGGGTTGAGGGCAGGTTTAAAAACCTCTCACATATTAGAAATGGCTCAAAGTTCTACATGTGACTCAACAGCTTTGTCAATCAGGAGGAAAACTGTATATTTATATATTTCATGGTTTATTAAAAAAAAAAAAACCTGCAAAAATGTCACAATATTATATATCGAGAGGAATTATAAAACGTATGAAAAAAAGCCCACTGGGCAAAACAAGAGGAATAATATAATGGAGCGATGGATGAGTGCGTCAGAGGAGGAGAAAGGGGGTGGGACAAGGAAGAGGTGAAGGGAGAGGATCAGGTGTTCGTGACTGGAAAACGGAGGGAGCTGATCGGGAGATGCTTGGGCGTCGATGGGGATGAGGAACAGCTTCGTTGTGTGACATTGGACTCGTTTGTTCCTGTTGGTGCTGTTGGGTGTCGGTCGCACGGGCTCCTACGAGGTACAAGTTTTATAATGAGTGTAGCTCTATTTTCTGCATGAATGGACTTCCTGCAAGTTGCATTACGACGGTGTTGAATGCGAAGGTAATGTGCTCTAACCCATTTGCAGAGAGCCACCAGCTGCTCTCCTGTCAGCCAAATGAAGAGAGAAGGATCGGCATACATGAGTGAAAGCTGTCGCCCTGTTCAATTCAAGCTGTGTCTCTGTCATGCTTTACATCGTTTCTCCTATTAAATGGACGTGCGTCTTCGTTATTCGATGCAAATTGCGGCGTTGATTACCACTGCGGATGCAGCACCGCGCCAGCTGTTGTCTGTGCATGCATGTGATTCTCTTCTCGGCACATGCACACCGATCATGTGTCATATCAGCGACCACGCATCCAAACCCCCACATCGGCCAATTAAGCCGCATTTAAGAAGGAACATTCTTAGCGGCATCGAGCATTCCCTGCATGCGGTGCAGGAGGCTCTAGAATCAGCACATTCGAGTCGTGCAGCGACACTTTTGTCTATTGCTCTTTTTACCCGTCTGGCTATGGTGCAGCAGAGTCGCTGTGTTGGTACCTCATGGATACTCCATCAGTTATAAGCTTATCATTGAGTTGCCCTTTAGTTCGGAGTGCCCGTTCATCATCACAATTGACTGAAAATAATAGTCTAAATAAAATTCGGATTGGCTGTAGCTGGCATCAGAGATGTGTATACCAGGATCATGGAGAACCTCTGTTGTCAGGGTAACAAGAACCACATTGTCAACACTGGTACCTTCCCACTGCCAACGATTTCAGTGAATAAATGTAGCAGCTACCAAAATATTGCTCCTTCCATAAACTGAGCACAGGACACCCAAACCACCTGTTTTAGGTGGTTAACCCTAACTTGACTCTCATATTGAACTTTCAAACCTCTGGATTTCCTTTTCTATTGTTCCAAGGGCTCCCATTCACAGCATATTCAGGGAAGCTATTTCAGTACTAGCTAGTCCAGTGATGCCTGATTATTTGCATCATGCCACTATTTTGTTGTGCTGCTATCGTGTCACACAGCGGTGTGTCAGTGTCTCATTTTAAGGCCGATGCAGTTTGATAGAAACAAAGAAGTGCTGGAGACAGAAAACAAGCACTTATCTCAGCTTATGTGAACAGACGTGTTGTGAAATAATTATTGGCGAGTGGGAGTAAATGTGTGTTGAAAATTAAATGATTAATTAAATGTGCAAGAAGAGAGAAATGAAAGAGGGACTTGGTTGCATCAGTTGCAGAGATTTTTCTTCTTCTATGGAGAAGATGTTCCTGTGTGCATTTATTCCTTTCATAGAGACTCACACAACAGGAATGCAAAAAAATTTAAATCCTTCTTGCAAAAAGATGTATTGGAACTTGGTAGAGGAGAAGTGATGGTGTTTGAGGAACAACACACCTGTTGTTGATTCGGTTGTTCAGCTATGCTCCACAGTGACACTAGGGTCTCATCTAAACAGACATAAACATAAAGAAAGAAAGAGGAGTTGTGACTGTTTTTGATCTCCTCAAATTATCCCACAGCCAAACATTACTGCAGATGCTTTTAGACAACTTTTCTTTTATGATTCTGTTTTGAGCTCTTTTAAAATCTCACTCTTCATTGATGTTGTCATGGTACCAAAATGGTACCATGACAACATGGTACCAGTGTGAGCCATGGTAACAGTGTGAGCCATGGGTTGGTACCATGGGTCCTGTAAATGTGCATCTGTGGTTTGGGTGCACACCGAAGGCAACAGGGAGCAGCAAAAATGTGTAGCGGGCTGTCATGTTTTCTGTTCAGTTGTCGCACAGTTCACACAGTTTTTTTGGTAATTAATCTAAAATGTCTGCGGTAACCAAAGTTTGTGAGAGACAAAACAGGCAGACAGACAGACAAAAAAGAGCTCTATATACTGTTTGATGAAACCGACCTTCTTCTGGAAAGTGTAGTTAAAGAGAAGGGTGAAGGTAAATGCAGCTAACCAGAGGCAATGATAATACTTTGAGTTGTGACTGACTATTCCTCAGATGTTTTATATCCTCATAAACCCTGATTCTCTTTGATCCCTCAGATTACTTTGCTACACTGCTGCGATTGGCTACAGTGGTAACTCTTTGACATCTGGATGAAAAGCAAAGGAGAACAAGTTGAAGGAGTGAAGAATGACACATAGTGCCACGAGCTGATGGTCAGGATTGGTGTTTTTTGGATGACAAGACTGTGACCATTCTGCAGGAAAAGTCCTGATCTGCTGCTATACTGTGAGCTGAAGAGATGGGCGTAATGATTGATCTGCTCTTAGTCCTGTCTGTTTGGGTGGGACATTATCAGGCTACCCAATCCAGCGAACGGCGAGTTGTAGCACACATTCCTGGTGACATCATCATTGGTGCCTTGTTCTCTGTACATCATCAGCCTCCTGCAGACAAGGTCATTTTAGGTTTTTACTTCTTGATTTGCCTATTGGTTATTTTAGATGTCACAGTTCTAGAAATTTGGCTATTGTGGTTTGTTTTCAAGTTACACCAGCCTTAAATAATATTGGAAAACTTCTCCAAAATATTAGGTGAAATAAGGTCTATTAAAAATACATACAATGGGGAAAATTGCCTCGTTAATTTTCAACATCTAATAAAATTTGCCATTCACCATGAACCTTTAGTAACAAACTGATTATTAAGCTTCTTCCATCCTCAACAACAATTAAAAACATGGGAAAAATGCTTTTTAAAACACAGTGAAATAAGTATTAATCAGTGAAATGCTTTAATTTTGAAATTTA
Organism: Takifugu flavidus; assembly: GCF_003711565.1. Classification (NCBI taxonomy): domain Eukaryota; kingdom Metazoa; phylum Chordata; class Actinopteri; order Tetraodontiformes; family Tetraodontidae; genus Takifugu; species Takifugu flavidus. The sequence continues at coordinate 10,164,146 of NC_079531.1, read as the reverse complement.
AGTTTTGTATGGTGGTGGCAGCTCAGTCTATTTAGGACTGGGCCGAGAAGAGGAGGGTTCTTAGTTTAAGCACCAGTGCGGTCAAAACATGCAGGGGTGTTCTGTAGTAGGGGAGGTGCCAGAACCACTTCAGAGCACTCCCGAGGTACCCTTGAGCAAGGTACCGAACCCACAAATGCTCAGATAGGGCCCTGAACTGGCAATGAACTTGTAACTCATCCAGGGGTGGACCCTACCTTCACCCATTGTGTACTGTTCACAAATGGGAAAAAGCAGTTCAAAAGGCCAAAACATGAATATCAACATAAAATATAATATATGATATATAATAAACCTGTTCTCCAATTCCAACTTGTTCCCTATTTTCACAGGTGCATGAGCGCAAATGTGGAGCCGTGCGAGAACAGTATGGCATCCAGCGCGTGGAGGCCATGATGCACACTCTGGACCGCATCAACTCTGACCCCAATATTCTTCCGAACATCACACTGGGCTGTGAGATTCGTGACTCATGTTGGCACTCAGCAGTGGCTCTGGAGCAAAGCATTGAGTTTATACGGGATTCACTGGTCTCTTCAGATGAGGCTGAGGAGTGGGGTGGTGGGGGGTCTTGGGTAGTTGGAGGAGGCGGAGGAACTCAGATTAAATGCTCTGACCCATCTGCCACGCCAATGCGGGGTAAGAAACCAATTGTGGGATTAATTGGGCCAGGATCTAGCTCAGTGGCCATCCAGGTCCAGAACCTTCTACAGCTGTTTAATATACCACAGATTGCCTACTCTGCCACCAGTATGGACCTCAGTGATAAAGTGAGACCAAGAACCTGCAGAAAAATTAATAGTTTTATTGGCTTTGGTTTACAGTAGCTGCTCACTTATTTGATTTACATGGTTTCAGAGCCTGTATAAGTACTTTATGCGGGTGGTGCCTTCAGATGCTCAACAAGCCAGAGCAATGGTCGACATTGTCAAGCGATACAGCTGGAGCTATGTATCTGCTATTAATACTGAAGGTACGGCCACAAACTCTTGCCATTCTACATTATTTATTGGGTCTTAAAATGCTGTCTGTTCAACAAAGCTGTCTGTCCAACAAAGCTGAACGGCTGGAGGAAAACAGTCTTAGTGAGAGTTATGACAAAGACCTCAATGTCCTGAGTGTAAAAGGGATAAAGTTCCAGCAGGTCAGCTGAGATGTTGGCTGTCCATGTCCATTCTCTCCATCAATCTGGGCTTTATGGCAAACTGGCCAGAAGGAAGCCTCGCTTCAATTAAAGACACATGAAAGCTTATTATCACCATGTCACAGTTTGAGATGAACTTTAGAGAAGAATGGCAGGAGGTGTGCAAAGTCTGTTGCATCATAACAGAGAATTAAATACAATGATATATGAATATATATGATAGTCTCTTTATCAACATCATTTTCCATATCAAGTTTTATTGACTCTTGGTAAAAATATGAATGTTCCCAAATTATAGGTCTTCTTTTAAATATTCTATTGAACCCTGTTGGTCCGAACAGTGTGCATGCGTGCGTGCGTGCGTGCGTGCGTGTGTGCGTGCGTGTGTGTATGTGTGTGTGTGTGTGTGTGTGTGTGTGTGTCTCGGGCATGAGTGCTACGACAGTGGGTGCAATAGAGACTCATTCCCAGGTATATTTTGTATTCATTTTAAAATCGTGTATCATTATATTCCATGAATGTAATCAAGTTAAGCCATTTGATGTTGAACACTGGTAAACCTAAGCTCTGAAAATTGACCATGTATGTCTAAATATATTCATCTCTTATCAGGTTTTCATTCATACCTACAGACAGACAGAGAGCATCCCTTCCAGTTGTATCTCTTCTTGTAACTTCAACCCATTTCAACACATGTTGCATTTGTTTCTACATCTGTTGCTGTAGCAGGGAATGGGGGTGGGGGTAGTTAATATTTCTTCGGATTCTATTCAGTTTTATTGCCATATTTGGCAGGGTTGCTTGTAGGTAAAGGAGCAGTAGCTCTTGGTCCAGCTTCTGACTTTTACTCTGGTGTCCCAGATATCAACCAGCAGACATTTTGCATGTATTTCAGTTATTCTCCCATCCCTTTGTGGATAAGACATCACATGTTTTTCCCATGTTTAGCAAAACATAGTAAACATAGTGCCCCAGTATTAGCCACCATGTTAATGCATCTGGCCACCTTCTGCTCCAGAGCTGGCTAGCCATAAGTGGAATAACCTTGAGGTTTCTTTAGCTCATAGAGCTTCTGACCAGAACCAGCCCCTGAGAACAGTATTGGGATTCTCTCTAAGGTCCCTAGCACTATCCTCACTGATACTCTTCATGCACCTCTGTTCAGTGTTGATGGTGCTCACAGCGTCCAACTCTCTGTGCTGCTGCTGCTTCTTACATGGAGCTTCTCACTGTTCCCCTGGTGCTGGACCACCATAGAATCCCCCACCCAATACACACCAATCCTGGCCAACTCTCTGTGTCCAGTTGGGACACTCCTGCTCTTTGTGCTCCACAAAACTCACACATTCCACAGTCTATAGGGTTTTTTTGCTACTATGTGAGGGCAAAGATACAAAAATAAGCAAAAGGTAGGAAAGACAAAATCAAATGAGACAACAGCAATATTTGTGTCATGTATGGTTTTTTTGTCCCATTTGTTTTTTTTTGTTTTTTTAAAAAAAAATTCTAATTCTGTGAGACTCCATAAAAGACATAAAACATGATATGAGAGCCACAATGTTCACTGTCCACACCTGCAGCAATGGTTAAAAAAACAAAACAAAAAAACCTGGCATGGATTCTACTGAATCTAATAATCCCTGTCCTATTCCTAATCTACCCTTCATCTTCCAAGAAAAAAATAAATTGTATATCCCACAATAAGCATTATCGTGTATATTAACTCTTCTACAAATATGTAATATAGTCCAAAGGGTGGTTTCATACTGAAGGTTTATTATACAATATCACAGTTCACTGTTAAACAGACAGACACCTAACTCTACCTCTTCAGCATGTTGGCATCACTCTCCCACCCTCAGATTTTCTTCCATCTCCATCCTTTTTGCCCATTTCTCCAACACAGGAAACCAAGAGATAAAAATTAGATGAACATAAGCAAAAGTTTAGGGAATCATCATGTGCTTTGCCAGTGTGCACAAACCTGCATTAGCAGAAATTCCAGGTCACCCAGTTTCTCTGGCAAGAAGGGTTAAATATAAAAGTAGTGCATTGGCTAAATTGACGCTTTTACGCTGGTGAACCAAACCCCAGACAAGTCGCCAGCTAATCACAAGGTGAACATTGTTGATTGATTTTATTGTTTAACAAAGTCCCAAAAGAGTCCCAAAACCAAAAATCACAACTAAAGTTAAAGGTATAATTATTTTAGCAACCTCCCAAAGCAACAGAACTAAACTCTAATATAGTAAGTTATAAGTTTTCAGCATGATGACAAAATATGAATAAAAACCATCATCATTTATCATAAATCACACCATAAATAATCTCAGTATTGATAAAGTAGACCTCAAGATCACATTTTCATATTTTGTGTGGATAAACTCATCTATTTTTATAAAGGTCTGGTCAAATGATTGAATGATTAAATGTTCTAATGTGTATGTTTGATTTTTTTTCCTAGGTAACTATGGTGAAAGTGGCATGGAAGCATTCAAAGATATGGCAGCCAAGGAGGGCATCTGTATTGCTCACTCTGGTAAGACAAAATGAACAAATGGTACATCACAATTGTATATATTTTATCTGTGTACATGCAATAGTGTAACATTTTCTAGTCAACATATGACATTTCCGTAGCAAATTGTGTGAGAAGTCGTAAGTGATAGGACTTTGATAGGCCAGTTTGCTTGTATGTTGTACATTTTCCCAGGCAAAATCTGGAGTAACGCTGGCGAGCAGAGCTTTGACCGACTGCTGGAGCGGCTCAGGGCTCACTTGCCCAAAGCCCGGGTGGTGGTGTGCTTCTGTGAGGGCATGACTGTCCGCAACATCCTAATGGCCATGAGGCGACAAGGACTGGTTGGAGAGTTTCTCCTCATTGGCAGGTCAGTGGAGCCACACAGGAGAACACTGAAGAGCTTATTACTGTAAATAGCAGTAGCATTTGCATAATAACATGTCCTAAAACTTGATAAATCATAATAACACATCAGTAGTACACAATTACACTGTCAGTATTGAGAAAGATTGGATCAACACAAATTACTTTTTATTGTGAGGGAGTGTAACACACACACGCACACATGTACATACATACATATGATTTTATGAGTACCGTATGCAAAATAAGTGTCTGTTTAGTTTTTTAATAAAAATGTTCTAAATGATATTGTTCTACGTGCACAGGACAAAATAGACTGGAAGGACTGGAACAATGTGTGTTATTACTGTTCTGATGCTTTGCCTGCCTCTTTGCTGTTCTTCCCTCAGTGATTAGTGCTGTGTATCTCTTGTCATAAGAGTATTGTCATCTCCATAATGCTCATCTTCATCACAATCATCTACATCATCATTGTCGATGTCACCCTTCTAAGAGAAAGGTAATTATTTTTTACTGCACTTGAATAAATTGTGAATCGAGTCATTCGAATGTGCCTTTCCCTGCATTTTAACTGTCATCACTATGCAGCAATGTGTATTTGATTACTGAAGCAAAGTATTTCTTTAAACCTGGCTTCAGTGCTGCTGGTACCAATCTTTTGAATGTGTCCCCACTGACGTGGAACTTCTGTTAAACTAAAACTGACATTTTGAAGTGTAAATATTATGGAATTGAATAGTTGCTTATTCAGTTCAAAAGGAAATGCCATTAGCAAAAAAAGGCCCAATCCATCTTTCTAGTGTCCTATAGACTAGTTTACTACAAAAGTTCTTGGGGAAGGCCAAATTCAGTTACTTTGACTCCATTTGTAGGATTTGCTGATCAGCTACGGCTGATTGCATCATCCAGAAGTGGTAACTTTAACGTAATATGGCAGCTTATTGCTGCCAGCATAGTTAACAGTGGTCCATAAGTCAATAGTCACTTCTGAGTGATAACAAAGGCATGATTCTTCCCCAGCCAATAATGCCATTTGTTGTCTTTTTAAATTTTTAATCTGGAATGTTGCACAGTATAGCATCATTTGTTGAGTTCAAACAAATGATGAACTTTATGGGTGTTCAAAACACATGCTGTGGTTGAATTCGAATGCTCAGAGTAGTGAGATAATGATAATAATGAAAATCATTATTTACAAAAGTCAACAGAAAATGATAATAATGAAAATCATTATTTACAAAAGTTATTATTCTTATTCATCACTTATTCATCTTTACAGTTTCCCAACATATCTAGCAATAATAGTTATAATAATAATAGTCAATATCTATAGTGCTTCTGGTCTGGAGGCTTAAATTTACAAGATTGCTCTCTCTTGCTCTCCCACACACACACACACACACACACACACACACACACACACACACACACGCACAGAAACATTTGCACATTGAATGTATTAATTGCATTTTTTCTAGAATTCCCTTAGGTCTTAGCAGGTTACTGAGCCATTAACGAATTATTGTGCTGAGATAAATATCTAAAACCTCAGGAGACATAAAAAGACCTAAATGCATGCATGATTCTAGTCTTCCATTGTATTGTGACTGCTGCCTATGTCTTTACTTGGTTCATTTATTACATGGTTGCTTTCCCACTATACAGTAAATAATATTTCTTCTGTACTGTTAATTTAAAATGCACCCATGATGAATAAGTATTTGTGAATTCTCCATAGTTTAGGACAGCATAGGTCAATTTAAAGGTACTCAAATACCAGGCACATAGATGTTTTAATAGCAGTTGATTGTTTTTCAACATTAGACTTAAAGCGTTGATGAATATCTGCTGTAAAATAGTCTGAGCTGACTTTTTCAATAAGACAGATGTTTGACTTGATGTTGAATAATCTAGAAATCGCGACTTAACTCTGAACCAGTTTTAACCTTTTCTTGCCAGGAAAGTATCCACCTCCATATTTGGAGGAATCTACTCATTAATGTGTAAGATTACTCATCTTCAAATATCTTATGTGCTGTTTTAAATCTCGTGTGATTAACTCAGTACGTAACTGTTTTCTACCATTTGCCTGATTCCTTTTCTGTAGTTTTCCAATGTTCAGTTGGATTACTCCTCTTTTCCATTGTTAATTGTATTTAATTCTGTTTAGTTTTTACTCAAAATCAAATCAAATCAAATTTATTTTGAACCGAAAATCACAAACATTTTTGCTTTGGCAGTGCGGCACAGTTGTGACCTTCTCTGTCAGACCACCAAGCTGGGTGAGGAAAAACTTTAAAAAAACTTTAGGGATAAAGAAAAAACTTGTAGGAAAGCCACAGATTAGGGATCTGTCTCCCTGGGACGGACAGACAAACAGTAGATGCCACATGTATAGAGGGTTAGGGTCAGGGACATGAGTAATATATTTGCTTATCACATTAGAATCCCAAATAAGAAGTGCTAAAATTGCCTGAGCAAACCAAAAAATGAGTGGGCGTGTTACAGGTGATCTATGATTGCATGTATAAATTGTACATGCAATGTGGACCGCCCTATTTAAATGAGGGTCTTGAGCGTGCTACTGGCCATCACCATGGAGACAGACCAGAAAAACTCCTCTGGGAGACACTAACTGCGATGGTGCTGGAATGCTCCAGAAAATGCAGCATTGCCAAGAGTTTTTCCATGTTTTGGGACTGGCTCCGGATCTGCCCTAAGCTCATCCAGCAGCTTAACAGGGGCCTTGCTGGATAGACGATACGTCTCCACTGTGTTGGTTTCTGACAGTCCAGATATGGTGAAGTTTCTTTCTCTGTGCTATCTGTCATGGCTGCCTCCTTCTTGCCACAATAGCCACAACATGTGTGTGTAAGGCTGTGCCTTTCAAAGGTTCTAAATATAGATGCAAAAACAGTTATCAGTTTCGGCTTTGATAAGTCACAGTTCCTGCTGTCGTTCCTGCTGCAATGCTGTCCATTTGTCCATAATGGGACCAAAAAAAGAATATCTGCTTATCGCATCTTATCTTATATTGTACTGGCACATTTGTACTTCACAATGTATGAATCATGTTATGTGTGGGCCTCGTTGGGTTAACATCTAGATTAGTCAATGCTAACTTACCCTATTTTAGCAGTTTCCACAAAGGTGGGCCATGTGTATTAAACCATAGGTGGCCACTGTCTTCTCTCCCACATATTTGCCAAAGATGGGCCTTGTTTGTTTTGGAATATTTGGGCCAAATGTAGCATTTACAGGGCGGCACGGTGGTGTGGTGGTTAGCACTGTTGCCTCACAGCAAGAAGGCCCTGGGTTCGATTCCCGGTTGGGATTGAGGGGACTTTCTGTATGGAGTTTGCGTGTTCTCCCTGTGCCTGCGTGGGTTCTCTCCGGGTACTCTGGCTTCCTCCCACAGTCCAAAGACATGCATGATTGGGGATTAGGCTAATTGGAAACTCTAAAATTGCCCATAGGTGTGAGTGTGAGAGAGAATGGTTGTTTGTCTGTATGTGTTAGCCCTGTGATTGACTGGCGTCCAGTCCAGGGTGTACCCTGCCTCTGCCCATTGTGCTGGGATAGGCTCCAGTCCCCCTGCGACCCTCAGTGGAGGAACAAGCGGTAGAAAGTGAGTGTAGCATTTACTATAGGGGCTTGTTTGGGTTTATACCCGTTTTGCCTGGGCCAGAAGAATGTCCAAGTGGCCTACATCTGTAAGCAATCTAGGTATTAAACTCTGCCCTGATCTGCCTCCATTGTGAATCATCAAATCCCATCTGACAGGACATGGGCCCATCTACTCATAGTGCTTCCAGTTTTCCTACACCTCCTAGTTCTCTGCTACCTGGACCCTCATGAGCCTCCAGTACTGCCCAAAGTTGTGCAGAAATGGGGCCACAGAAATCATCTAGTATTTTGCCTGTGAGTTGTGAAGAGAATTTTCTGTTTTTTGTATAATTTCTGTTTTATAATAGAATTTGTTTGGATGTTAGGGATAATATAATCATTAGTAAGTGTAATAAAGATAAGCAGTCAGCTGACCCTTCCTTGACATGACTGTTGTTTAGATAACTGTAATGAGTGGAAATGGTCAGGCTGAAAGTGTTAAATGACCTATTGTAAAACTGGACAGCATAATTTAGTGCTTGTTGATAAATTTGTCTGCAAGAAGAATGTGAACTTTGACCTGGCTATCTTGGAAACAGTTAAAAACAATGGAAAACAAGTCACCATTTGATTTTTTCCATTTTGTTCTTAAATATAAAATACAAAAAAAAGAAAAAAGAAATGCTGCATGGATCCTACAATAACCCTCAGAACAGTGTAAGAGTATATCCTCTTTATGATCTCCTTCAATTGCAATGGTCTTAAATTAAAATCTACATTTGACAGATATCTCTATTCAACTCCAGAAAACCCATAAAGGATACATTTTTGTACTCACTCTTCTGGGGAGCTGTGTGAGCGGGTGTGATGTGTGCTGCACAGCCTCCACCTGGCTTGTTGCCATGGCAACACAGTAGACAGTGCAGCGGAATTATTGAAAGGCAGAAATGGAGCAAGAGAAAGTTTATGAGACAAAAATGTTTGTGAATGTATCAGAACCACAACTCCCTTCCCCAAAATGAGAACTAATGCTCCATTTTTGGTTTCTAGGACACGTCATAGGAGCAAGTTTTGTGTAGAAACCTACTGGGTGTAGTTTTTCCCAGGATGCTAATAAAGTAATAAAAACTGTTTCTAGAGAATGAAAATATACATTGAGATATATTTCATACAGCTATTAAATGTGCTGTTAATTTAATGATCCACCCATCCACCCATTTGTTATGTATTCATGATAGATGTTAGGCAAGAGGCGGAACCAGAACAGCAATTCTATCCAGAGAATCAGAATTTTGGCAGAGATATAACAGACATGTAATAAGCTCTGAAGAATAGATGAGTGGAAGTTTAAAACATCTGAACAACCCTGTAAGTCCCTGTTTATCTACATCCTTTTGTTGAGATTGATGGTTGATTCCACTTCACTAGGGGGCTGTTTTTTTTTATCAAAGAGGCCAGTAGAATTAACGGCCAATCATGTTTATGCAGTTGTATTTAGAAAGACCAAGCATAAGCAGGATGTTTTGTTACTAGCAGCACATTTGCTTGCTTATGTGTACCAGACAGCTGGTGGTGTGTGTGTGTGTGTGTATGTGTGTATGTGTGTGCGTGTGTTCACATGTGTTCATGCATGATTGCAGACCAAGCCCAATCAGTATAATTATTGTGGTGGCTTATAACAAAATAGCTCTGATGGCTTCTTTTTTAAATTCACCAGCCCATCATTAGGTTGTACAAGATGTCAGTTAATTGGTGTGGAATATTCTCAGAGAAGTCTTGTCTGAAGTAAAAACATGTGCACGCATGTATGTCTCTGTACTCTACATGTACTGCAGTGTGCAGTGCGTTTATATTACAGATAAAAATGAGTCTCATGCTAATGACATTCACCCAGATGGTGCAGTGGTACTGGTAAGGTTGTCCTCAGGTTGTTCTCTCCAAGTACTCTGGCTTTCTCTCACAATCCATAGTGTGCATTTTGGGCAATGATAACTACAGTCCCGTGGACCTTAAATTCATGAATAATATGTAGTCACAGGAACCTTGAGCTGCTTCTAGATGCTCTTATTGCCTTTACCTTGAGCATTAGCTTTAACTCTCTCCGTTGCTGTCCATGTTCTGTGTGGAGCTATCCTACACCAAACAGCACACTGACTTCCTGTCCCACCTGCGATGTTAATTCCAGAACATGCCTTAGTTGAAAATGTCCCTCAGGCCAAATTATTTTATGTATTTTCTAGGGGAACCCATATTTCGCTCCATGTATGTATTTGGTGTGCATCTGATTAAGGTATCACCATTTTATCATCACAAGACTCCTTCATGACTTTGTCAAAAGTGATTTTGCCTTGCAAAAGCACGTGGGGTAAATATGCCTTCAGGAATGTGCCATTTCTATCAACAACAGATAGTCTCTCTCTAGTCTAATATAGTCTCTATTTGACTATATTAAAACAGGACATTTGCCTGACACTCTGCTCTTTCATTACGTATCCCTCTAAATTCTGTTTTGTTTTGTTTTTTGCCAAATATTAGCTGAATCACCAATTTCCAAACCTGTCAAATTTGCTGACTTTGCTGATGCTGGCACATGATGACAATGTAAAGTGTATGAATTTAGTAAAAAAGCCCTCCCTCATGTCATGCAATCACATGATGAATACAGAACTACTACCACTGTACTGTGACTCCATCCATCCATCCATCCATCCACTACCGCTTATCCGGAGTCGGGTCGCGGGGGCAGCAGCCTAAGGAGAGAAGCCCAGACTTCCCTCTCCCCAGCTACCTCCTCCAGCTCATCCGGGGGGATCCCCAGGCGTTCCCAGGCCAGTCGAGAGACATAGGGCCAGATTCACGAAGCGTTCTTACGAACAAATTGTTCTTAAGTCCCACTTACGAACAGTTTACAAAGATTGTGGCATTCACCAATTTCTTCTTATCCTGGATTTATTCGTAGGTAAGAACAAATCCTACGAACACTCAGGAGTACTCTTGCGCACATTTCAGTGCCGACATGTTGGCATGGTTGTGTTTTCTTCTCTTGTGCAGTTCAATAAAATTCAATATTACAATGATAATTCTGTCATATTATTTATTTATTTGTTTATTTCCTATTTTTGGTGATTTACGGAGAATTTTAAAATTCCGTAAATGTGCCAATGACTTAACATTAATCAACCAAATTGGAAACCATGCCAAAACTGTCTTTTTATTTGATTTTATCTTGATTTATTTTATTAGGGGATCGAGGATATGCCCTGGCTCCCTGGTTGTTGACACCACTGACCAACCCTCAGACTCCACAGGAGTTTTATTCAATCAGATGCATGCGCGCAGTCGCTCCACCATTGAACGCACCATTGGCATGTTAAAGGGGCGCTGGATGTGGACACAGAGCCACAACCCCGTGAGGATGTGCGTCCTGACGCAATGATGGGGCCAGACTGCAGGCACGCGGTTCACGTTCGAGCGCGATTAATTGCCCGTTTGTGAATAAAATGCATTATTGTCACAATCCGAGCACAGCTTTTACACGTTTATTTTTTTGGACATTCTTCTTTTTTTACATTCTCGTTGATTTCTTTAAGCGTGTTGGCTATAGTCATCAGGGTTGAGGCAATTTTATCAAGCGTGTTAGCCATCCTTTCTTGATTGTTCAACACGGCGTCAGAAATCAGGCGTGGAGAGGCAAGCTTTGGGCATTTGGCTGCTTTCTGCTCTGTCTACAGGGTCCTGCTGCAGTTCCTTTTATGGGCATTAGTGGGCGGTGACTTATGCTAATCGCATGTTAATTAGACTCACCTGGCACGCCCTTCAACTGACGAACAGATGGCATTCATCAATCTAAGAACACAGCTGCGAACAATTCTGGGGCTTACGAACGCGTTGATGAATCCGACGTAGGGTTTTCTTAAAAAACTTCTTAATAACAACTTAAGAAAGAATCTAAGAAGATTCTTAAGAACATATTGGTGAATCTGGCCCATAGTCTCTCCAACATGTCCTGGGTCTCCCCGGGGGTCTCCTACCGGAGGGACATGCCCTGAACACCTCACCAGGGAGGCGTCCAGGGGGCATCCTGACTAGATGCCCAAGCCACCCCATCTGGCTCCTCTCAACGCGGAGGAGCAGCGGCTCTACTACAAGCTCCTCCTGGATGGCAGAGCTTCTCACCCTATCTCTAAGGGAGAGCCCAGCCACTCTACGGAGGAAGCTTATTTTGGCCGCTTGTACCCGTGAACTTGTTCTTTCGGTCATTACCCAAAGCTCATGACCATAGGTGAGGGTAGGAACGAAGATCGGCCGGTAAATCGAGAGTTTTGCCTTTCGGCTCAGCTCTCTCTTCACCACAACGGACCGGTGCAGAGTCCGCATTACTGCGGATGCCGCACCGATCCGCCTGTCGATCTCCCGCTCCATTCTTCCCTCACTCGTGAACAAGACCCCGAGGTACTTAAACTCCTCCACTTGGGGCAGGATCTCCTCCTTGACCCGGAGAAGGCACTCCACCTTTTTCCGGTCGAGAACCATGGCCTCGGATTTGGAGGTGCTGATTTTCATCCCAGCCGCTTCACATGCGGCAGCGAACCGATCCAGTGATAGTTGGAGGTCACGGGCCGATGACGCCAACAGGACCACATCATCTGCAAAAAGCAGAGACCCGATCCTGAGGTCACCAAACCGGATCCCCTCAACACCATGACTGCACCTAGAAATTCTGTCCATAAAAATTATGAACAGAATCGGTGACAAAGGGCAGCCCTGGCGGAGACCAACCCTCACCGGAAACGAGTTCGACTTACTGCCAGCAATTCGGACCAAACTCTGGCACTGATCGTACAGGGAGCGGACGGCCCGTATCAGCGGGCCCGACACCCCATACTCTCGGAGGACCCCCCGAGGGACACGGTCGAATGCCTTCTCCAAGTCCACAAAGCACATGTGGACTGGTTGGGCAAACTCCCATGCACCCTCGAAGACCCTGCTGAGGGTGTAGAGCTGGTCCAGTGTTCCACGCCCAGGACGAAAACCACATTGCTCCTCCTGAATCCGAGGTTCGACTATCCGGCGGACCCTCCTCTCCAGTACCCCTGAATAGACCTTACCAGGGAGGCTGAGGAGTGTGATCCCCCTATAGTTGGAACACACCCTCCGGTCCCCCTTCTTAAAAAGAGGGACTACCACCCCGGTCTGCCAATCCAGCGGTACTGCCCCCGATGTCCACGCGATGTTGCAGAGTCGAGTCAACCACGACAGCCCTACAACATCCGGAGCCTTAAGGAACTCTGGGCGGATCTCATCCACCCCCGGGGCCTTGCCACCGAGGAGTTTTTTGACTACCTCGGCAACTTCAGCCCCGGAGATATGAGAGCCCATCTCCAGGTCCCCAGGCCCTACTTCCTCACTGGAAGGCGTGTTGGTGGGATTGAGGAGGTCCTCGAAGTATTCCTTCCACCGATCCACAACATCCCGAGTTGAGGTCAGCAGCACACCATCACCACTATACACAGTGTTGACAGTGCACTGCTTCCCCTTCCTCAGACGCCGGATGGTGGTCAAGAACCTTTTCGCGGCCGTCCGAAAGTCGTTCTCCATGGCCTCACCGAACTCTTCCCATGCCCGAGTCTTTGCCTCGGCAACCGCCGTAGCTGCACTCCGCTTGGCACGCTGGTACCTATCTGCTGCCTCAGGAGTCCCACAGGCCAGTAAGGCCCGATACGACTCCTTCTTCAGCTTGACGGCATCCCTCACCGCTGGTGTCCACCAGCGGGTTCGGGCATTGCCGCCACGACAGGCACCAACCACCTTGCGGCCACAGCATCGGTCAGCCGCTTCAACAATGGAGGCACGGAACATGGTCCACTCGGACTCGATGTCCCCCGCCTCCCCCGGGACATGGTCAAAGCTCTCCCGGAGGCGTGAGTTGAAGCTCCTTCTGACAGGGGACTCTGCCAGGCGTTCCCAGCAGACCCTCACAACACATTTGGGCCTGCCAGGTCTGTCCGGCATCCTTCCCCACCATCGGAGCCAACTCACCACCAGGTGGTGATCAGTTGACAGCTCCGCCCCTCTCTTCACCCGAGTGTCCAGAACATGCGGCCGCAAATCCGATGACACAACCACAAAGTCGATCATCGATCTGCGGCCTAAGGTGTCCTGGTGCCAAGTGCCAAGTTGGAGTTTACCCCGGTGGATGAGAGGGTACTGTGACTCTTAGAATGCAAACTGAAATGATGGGATTACACAAAATGAGTAGTCGCATTAGTCACATTAGTTAATCTGATTTTTTGACAACTCAGCCAGTCACTATTGAACATAGTCAATATCACGAATTGTGGGCATAATTAACAGTTTATCACCTGTCATCTGACTCGTCATATATACTGTATGTAGCATATGCACGTTCCCCAAACATTGACATCACCTCCTTTTGGACCCATTCTACTATGTTACGGGCATGGCAGGGTTTGGTTGTGGTTTTGCTTCTCTCTTTCATTGTTTGTGCACCTTTTTGCAGCTTTCACTGGCTCCAGAGGTAAAAAATGTTCACTTTGATTTGGTGGAAGTCTTAATTTTAATAAATAGCACACTACTTAAAATGAAACTGACTTGTGTGAGTGACACTGATACAAAGAGACACTGTGTAAGTGCTGGATTGCTTGGAAAAAATGTAGATATAAAGTGAAAGTCCTGGAGGCTGCTGAGGTAATACATATAAAGCAGAATTAAGAGACAGAAAAGATGTAATAGTACATGAAGGTTCATTACATCAGCAAGTAATTTTACAATTTTCAGTGTGTCGAGTAAGAGAGTTGACATGTTTATGTACAAAGCAATAAAAATGTGACCTGGATGAAGTCTGCTTTCACCACATCATGCCTTTCTCCCTTCATTTGTTCACACAGCTCACATTAAATCATCACACAGTTTGGTTTTCTTCTTCTTTGGTTTTCTTCTTTGGTTTTCTTCTTCTTCCAAACTCTACCAAGAACCCTACCCTGTCTAATCATCATGGATGCTTCAAACATTTTCTGCTAACATCCTATCCTTTAGATTCCTTTGCTTCTTTGTGGTTTTTCAATTTGTATGACTGGTTTAGCATCAGTGTTCCAGTAACATAGAGCCTGATGCCAAAGTTGAACCTTTTACAGTTAACTATGGTACATTTACACAGAGCCCACAGGAGAGTGGAATGGAAGTCTCCGGTTAGTACCCATCCTTTTACCCAACGATTCTGTTGCAGTTCAAATTAAAAACAAATCAAATCTCTTATCAGGACTGAATACAAAGATATAAAATTGTACTGCATTCAAAGTTCACTCTAATTTGATTTTCCTGACCATCAAAAGGAGGAATAGTAAGGAAGAGAAACAAAATGAGTTTGAATACCTTATTGATATTATTGACAGAGCTGCCCGGAGACCTCCCAGTATGGCTTTTACTGCCCTGAAGATAACAAAGTGTGTAGCTCAAACAGTTGCTGTGTTGGGTCTGGTCAAGTTCCTGAAAAGGGCAGTGTGCTACATTGTGGATCAAAACTATGCACTTCATTTCTCCCTCTAAACTAAACTGTTTGTAGATAAAAATTCCTGTCAAGCACATTTGTTGTCTCCCAAATCAAATAGTCAAATGAGAAGTTTTAACCTGAGTCTGTGGATGAAATTCTGCCTCCTGAAAGCCAACAACTGTCTTGATTGACTGCTCCCAACATTCTTTAGCAAGTCTTCTAGAACACTAAACTCACAGTTAGCAACTCCATTACCATCACTCTCTTGATCAGTGGCAATAACTGCAGTATTTTATGTGTGTGTGTGTGTGTGTGAGTGAGAGAGAGAGAGAGAGAGAGAGAGAGAGAGAGAGAGAGAGAGAGAGCGAGCGAGCGAGAGAGAGAGAGAGAGACTTATATTACCATAATTTGCTTTAATTAAGATATATAATATCTTTTAGAATCAAAATTTCCTTTAGGCACTTTCACAAACCCTGACCCTACCCCCAGCATATAGGGGACCATCCTGTTGAATGCAGCCGAAGGTAACGGGGAGATAGAGCCAGAGTCCAGGTTATAAGTATTCCAGCACACAGATGAACTGAGCAACACAGAGCTGCTCGGAGTCAGTGAGCTGACACAGAACAAATATTTCAGGGTACCTGTATATGGAACAAAAACAGGAAAGGGATGGAGGGACAAAGGACAACACTTAGATCAAAGATGTCGTGGTGTGATGAGACAGGTACCTCAGAAAGACCATGCATCACACATGCAACCATGAACCAAGCAATTATGAAGGAAATTGTTCTTTGTGTGGTGCTGCTGTACCCTGGCAGTCTAGACTAGAAGTTAGAACTAATACTGTTAGAACTGTGAACATCACGGCAGTGTGAGCAGAGTGGGCATTTGAAGTTGTCCTTTATAAAAGAGAACTGTACAGAATAGGGTAAGTCAGAGATGAAGGCAGAACCAGGATGTAGATGAGTGTGGCGAGCACTGTTCCAAAGGAAGTAGAGTGTGGATAGATAAGTAAAGGTGAACCTGCTTCCGCTTGTGCACATTGGCTGTTCACCTGTCGCTGTGCTGGTTATTGGGAGGTGACTCGTGTACAGAGCAGTCCAACTCACATAAGTACACTGCAGGCCACACACAGGTCTTTTATCATTGTATCATTACATTCCTCTCTAGTGCTGCTGTCTCACTCTGTGACGTTTCTGACATTTGGCTCAGTGAGTTCCTGTGTTTTGGTTGGCATCAGTTTAGAATCCAGTAGCCAAAGAGACTTTTAATCTCAATCTTTTACCCATCTAATAATCATAATAATATGGCCACCTTGTCTTTGTTACTAATGCCATGGTAAGAAATGGCATTAAAATCTTATTGGAAATTTGATAAGATACAAAATATTTACAGTGTGCAGCTTTGTGAAAACAGGTATCAATTGAGTTTCTTTTTGGAGGATAAAAATGCTCACTGGGAGATTGAAACAAAGCACCACAATTTTAAGCAGAAATGAGTCAGATTTCCATTCATAATTAATATAAAAGTCATGAACAAATTAAATAATGAAAGACAAATTATGTGATTAAATAATGAAACACTAATTAAAGTATGCTTTAGAACATATGTTTTATTCTGCTACTCGGAAAGAGAGCCTAAAGCTTCAATGTTGGATTAACAGCAGGATTTCCAATCATTTCGGTAACACTATGTTTTATTTGACTTAATAATGATGTCAGGCTTGTTTGATGGTTTGTGTGTGACACGTGTGTATACAGTAATGCTTGTAAGCAGCTGATGCTCATCTAGAATCTCTGCCATGTTGCCATGGTAGCTAGAGAGTGGATGGGGGTCGACAATAATTTGACCCAAAGCATCAAAACACCACAGCTTTAGATGAGATTCAAACATTTACCAAATACAAAAGTTGCGACCTTTTGACCTCTGATCAAAAATATCTGTAATATTGTGACAGCAAAATCAGCTTTAATTGTTTCCTGTCTCCACTGTGATCAGCTAACATGGAGTGGAGGGATCAGGTCCCAAATGAAACATTGGGTCACATGAAAACGAAAGAATGTTTAAGCTCCACGGAAAATCCACTGTTAAATTTGCTGCTTCAACACAGCACAGACTTATCGCAAATCAATGTGCTCAATCATTTCCATTTTAGTCCTTTAGCAGATGCTTTTGTCCAAAGAGACTTACAGTTACAGACCTGATCAAGCCACCAGGCAACTGAGACCAATGTGCATGAAATACTGGCTTACAGTCCTAAACTACCTGCTACAACTAACAACTACCAGGGAAGAGGTCTGGAGAGAAAGAGGAGAGGAAAGGGACATAAAGAGGAGAGGAGAGAGAGGAGGAGAAAGAGAAATGCTGTTAGGAGAGCAGGAGCTCTTAGAAGTACTCTCTCTTCAAGGGGTTTTTGAAGATAGACAGGGGTTGTTCCTGCTCTCACAGAGAGCTGGAGGCATTCCACCATCGGGGAACAAGACATGAGAAGACCCCTGGTTGTATTTTTTAGCCTTTATTTAATCAGATTGGTCCTAGTGAGATGCAATGTCATATTTTTCAAGGGAAGTCTGCTAAGAAAGCAGTGCAAGCTACAGTCAGCTGGAATGATATATTCCAGCTTCAAGGTCTTTTAAACATTTAAAAAGGTTCCAAGGATGGTGACAGGGACACCCGAATTTAGATACATGATATTAAACAATAAAGTATTTGTGGTTTTATTTTTAATAGATTAAATGAAGTTGGAATTGTTAATTTGACTGGTATGATGTTATGATGGAATTTTCTGACAGGCATTAACAGGAAAGATAGTAATAAAATTCATAACAACAGGCATCCAAAGGTGGCTAATATCAGCTTTTTCTGAAGCGAGTGCCAAGAAGAAAATGCAGAATAATATCAGCAGTCACCACAATAGAGATAGATAATAAAATTCCTTCTTTGGCCTCCCAGACACAAAGTGGAGCTGAAAGCACCATCACCAACCTGCTCAACCAATCATACCCATATAGACAAGCAAGAGAGCAGGAGAGGGTCATGTTTTTGTCTTCTTTCTCTTTTCTGTAATGCATTCAATGCCATTTGCCTGGTTCTATTGGCCAAGACACTTGTGTACATGGAAGTTGATCACCTAACTAGTTATCCAAGGTAAGTTTTCTGTGTCAACTGGACTGTTTTTCTTCTCTTGAAGACGTTTCGCCTTCTATCCAGAAGGCTTCTTCAGTTCTGAACTCGCTGGGGACAGAGCTTGAAAATATAGCCCTTGTGGACCATTATCATGTTAATTATCTGGGTGGTCACCTGAGAGTCCTTGGCAAGGTCCTTCACCCAGTTTCAGTTGGTGTGTCTCTCATTTGTCTGTTGGCTCATATGGTGATGAGTCACCAGGTCTCCTGAAATAGTGTGAACGTTTGGTTTATTGTTGGAAGGAGTGGAAGACTGCATTGTATGTGGGTGATAGGAAGTGCCTTAGCCCATCACCTCTGTTTAAAGATGGTTTTTCCAATTTGACATGGACAGCATCCTTGACACCCCTCTCAAACCAGTGATCTTCTCTGGCCAGTACCCATACTTGGCTTTCTTCAAAGGAGTGCACGCTCTCCTTTAGGTATAATTGGACTGCTGAGTCCTGACCTGAAGATGTGGCATGTCTGTATTGTGCCATTCTTCTGTGGAGGGGTTGTTTGGTTTCACCAATCTACAGTTCCTTGCATTCCTCCTGGCACTGTACAGCATAAATAACATTACATTGTTTATGTCTTAGTGTCTTGTCCTTCGGGTGTACCAGCTTTTGTCTGAGTGTGTTGCTGGGTTTAAACTACACCGGTATGTCATGTTTTAGGAGGATCCTCTTAAATTTCTTAGAGACCCCGGACAGATAGGGGATCGAAACACTGTGGCGTTTGTTTCTTTCCTTCTCTTCTTTGCGGCTGAAAATGGCAATTGAGCAATCTTAGTGTTTTCACCTTATGAGGAGGCTGCATCTCTCCATACGCGCAAGGACAACTGTTGCGCAGCGGTTGCCCGCGGACTACCAGGAGAGGGTGGCCATCTTCCGCACCTACTGCCGCAACAAGATAACCACGCCCAGCCAAATCTATGAGGCAGCGGCGGGCAAGTTATGCCACCATATGCGGGTGGATTGTAGATGCATGGGCTATGATACTGTCTTCATGTATTGTAAGAGCTTTCACAAAAGTTGGCATCAACGCTGAAGCAGAACCGGTCGGTGAGTCTGATTCAGATGATGAAGAAGAGGAATTCAGGATGTTAAACATTGAAATAGCGCAGCTGTTTAATTCAGATACAGAAGATGAAAACTTTGATGGTTTTGTGGCGGAAGAATGAATATTTTGTTCAATAAATGTGTCGAAACTCACTGTTTTACTTCCGTTATCATTTTTACTGTATGTTTTAGCATGCGCCTAAAAATACGGTGCACCTTATGTATGTTTTAAATACAGAAATAGCACCCATAACTGAGACTGCACCTTTTAATACAGTGCACCTTATGGTCTTGAAAATACGGAAGTCAAATATCAAAAATAGTGTTGAAACAACATTTGGATCTGATGTCATGGAGAACTGAAATGTGCTATGAATAAACACGTTGTAATCTGAGGCTGGGGGGGGGATGCATCTATATGTATTCAAGAGCATCTAAATATTCTTTAAAATGGCATGAAAGAAGGTAAAATGCTCCTCATTTCACAGTTGGCAAATCAATTATTCAACGCCACTTCAAAATAAAAGGGAATGCTGATGGTTGCCATAGATACACATCAGATGTACAGGGTTGTCACAGTTATATTCTAACTTAGGCAATAAAATAAAGAGCTACAATTGCTGAAGGGCTCTGCTGCTCTTCAGGCCTTTTGACGAGACAAATCCAGCCAAAAAAATAACGACATCAATGTCATAAGGTTCCCTAAGACAAGAAGAAACATCATCCTACGGTATTTATTGACACATTTCTTAGTTAATCGATGGCTGACTTGAAAAAGGGAAGTCTTAATTAACCTCACTTGCAATGGTGACCAAAGTGTGGTGTGACGGCCCGCCCTTGTGTTTTGTTTTGTTTACCCAGAGACTGGGTGGGTCGTCAGTGAGACTGGTTTCACCTGCGAGCTGGGAGGAGCCAGAGGGCATAAAAGGGGCGGTTCTCCTTTGTCTCTCTTTCTGGCTGGGCTGCTGCCACCATACCTCATGGCCTTTTCATCATTTTAGTTTGGGTTTGAATCCTTATTTCAGCACTCTTTGGGTTTCTTAATAAACATATCCAGATAATTTGATCTTTCTGTGTGCTGATTCCCTCCTTTTGTTACAACTTTGAGCCAAGTCGTAACAGTGGCTTTTAAACAGAAGGCATCATGCCCCCTCTTTAAAATTACTATGACTGTGGGATTCGGTTGAGTCTGGAGCTGATGTGTTGTTGTCCACATATTGAGCACTTCAAGTTGGGTTGGGGACAGGGTTAGGGTCCTGGCAAAGTGCTTTTGTTGTCTTGTGAGGTTAGGGTTAGCATCCTGTCCAAGTGCTTTTGTTGTCAAGCAAGCAAGCAATCAATCTTTATTTATATAGAGTCTGTTACAATCAGAATTGTTCCTAGATGCCTTACAGAATCCTTGACCCCTAACAAGTAACAGTGGCAAGGAAAAACTCCCCTTTAACAGGAAGAAACCTTGAGTAGGACTGGGCTCATGCAGGAGGACCCTCCTGCTGATGGCCAGCTGTGTAGAGAGCGAGGAGAAGGGGGAGGACAGGTAGAAGAGAGACGAGGCAGAGATCACAGAAATTCATGAATTATATTAATTATAATAAACTGCCGGTAGAGTTGAGTGGGTCAGCGGGGTTGGAAGTCAGTAGGTCAGCATACAACTAAGAAGGCGGCGATACCTGTAGATGAATACAGAGAGGGGGTGGGGTGGGGGAGCAGATAAACTACACAAGAAATGACATCATCACTGATCTACTTCGAGAGTAGAGGAGAGGCAGCCCTGACCCAGGAGGTGACAGAGGTCTTTCAGGTGATCATGCTTCTGGACCCTGGCAGCCTCGGCCTATAGCAGCATAACTAAGATGTTAACCTAATAATTAGACAACCCTCTAAGTATGATAATTTGTCTTTCAATGATAACTGGAACTACAGAATTAGTGATAAAAAGTTTTTTCAAGGAGGAAGGTTTAGAAGTAGAGATCGAGTCAGCCTCCCATACCTGGACTGGGGGCTGGTTCCACAGCAGTGGGGCCTGGTAGCTAAATACTTGGCCCACCATTCTACATTTAGAGCCTTTGGGGACCACAAGTAAACCAGCATTCTGAGATCGGAGTGGTCTATTTGGATGATAAGGTGTCACTAGCTCTTCCAGGCAGGAGCTAGGCCTCTGAGGACCTTGTAAGTCAGAAGAATTTTAAAATTATTCTAAATTTAATGGGCAGCCAATGAAGAGACACCAGTACAGGATTATTGTGATATCTTTTGTCAATACCTGTCAGAACTCTAGCTGCAGCATTTGGGATCACGTGGAGGCTTCTTAAAGAGTTGTTTGGACACCCTGATAATAAAGAATTACAATAGTCCAGCCTGGAAGTAACAAATGTATGGACTAACTTTTCAGCCTCATGCTGCATTAGTAGCTTCCTGATCTTTGCGATGTTTCTCAGGTGAAAAAAGGCACTTCTTGAGACTATTTTAACATGTGAGTTGAAGGACAGATTTTGGTCAAAGGTTACTCCAAGATTCCTCACAGAGAGACTAGATGCTAGGGAGATACCATCTAGAGTGATCAGGTGATCTAATCTATCCCAGAGAGGTTCAGGACCAAACACCATGTTCTCAGTTTTTCCTGACCCTACTGTATGAAGAGGGAACTGTCAGGAATCAGATAAGAACCCAAATGCGACACACGAGTCTGGCTGAACACCGCTTTATTGTCGAACACAGACAACAGACAGGATTCGCCGGGGAGTGAGCAGAACAGAATAGTCGGGGATAGGCAAGGTCGAGATCGGGCAGAAGGCAGACAGAGTTTACAGGGGAGCAGGCTAAACAGAATGGTCAGGAACAGGCAAGGTCGGAACTGGGCAGGCAGCGATCTGGCAGAGAGCAGGTGTGCCTCCGGGGTTTAAGATGAGTGCTCATTAGAGTCCTGATGCACAACAGGTGTGCGAGCGAGGCGGCTCACGGGCATGATTGCCCGCAGCTGTGACGGGGAACGCCATGGACATGAGCAAACTGGTATCTATCAGATAAATACTATCCAAACCAGTCTAGTGCTGTCCTTTAAATGCCAAACTGTATCAAAAGCTGCACTGAGGTCCAGCAGAACCAGCAGAGAAACCAGTCCATGATCTGAAGCTACAAGAAGATCATTAGTAACTTTAATAAGTGCTTTTTCTCTGCTGTGGTGAGCTCTAAAGCCTGAATGAAACATCTCAAACTGGGTGTTCCTCTGCAGGTGCTCCAGTAACTGAGTCACCACCACCTTCTCAAGAATTTTATAGACGAAAGGAAGGTTGGATATCGGCCTATAATTTGCTAATTTGTCAAGATCCAGTGATGGTTTTTTAAGCAACGGCTTAATCACTGCTACCTTGTAAGACTGGGGTACATAACCTGTCACTGAAGAACCACTGATCTGGTCCAGGATAGAACTGCCTATCATTGGTAAAATGTCCTTCAACAAGTGTGTTGGGATGGGACACACAGTGGACTTGGATTTCTGAATTAGCGAAGACGCCTCAGAAAAATATATAGGGGTGAAGGAGTTTAAGGGCTCGTTGGAGACCATGTATGTTCCCACAGTCAGCACATCTGGTGATGGTCCAGTTGTTGGGATGGCCTGCTAGTTAGAACTTTATCAGTGAAGAAGCTCCTGAAGCCTTCACCACTAAGGGAAGATGGGATACGTGGATCTAAAATGCTGTTATTCTTGGTTAATTTGGCCACACCCCTCCTGGGCTACCACCTTATCGTTGTGGAGGGGTTTGCCTGTCCCAATGATCCTAGCAGCTCCGTTGTCTGGGGCTTTATGCCCCTGCTAGGGCCACCCATGGCAAACAGGTCCTAGGTGAGGGACCAGACAAAGCATAGCCCAAGACCCCCTTATGACGAGTAAAAACATCGGTCCTAAGTTTCCCTTGCCCGGATGTGGGTCACCGGGGCCCCCTCCTGGAGCCAGGCCTGGGGGTGGGGCACGTTGGCGAGTGCCTGGTGGCCGGACCTCTGCCCATGGAGTCTGGCCGGGCACAGCCCGAAGAGGCAACATGGGACCCCCTTCCCGTGGGCTCACCACCTGCAGGAGTGGTCAAGGGGGTCGGGTGCATTGTGTGTTGGGTAGCGGCCAAAGGCAGGGACCTTGGCGGTCTGATCCCCGGCTGCATAAACTGGCTCTAGGGACATGGAATGTCACCTCTCTGGTGGGAAAGGAGCCTGAGCTGGTGCGCGAGGTTGAGAAGTTCCGACTAGATATAGCTGGCCTCACCTCGACGCACAGCAAGAGCTCTGGAACCAGTCTTCTCGAGAGGAGTTGGACTCTCTACCACTCTGGAGTTGCCGATGGTGAGAGGCGACGGGCAGGGGTGGCAATTCTCGTTGCTCCCTAGCTCAGTGCCTGTATATTGGAGTTTACCCCGGTGGATGAGAGGGTAGCCTTCCTTCGCCTTCGGGTGGGGGGATGGATCCTGACTGTTGTTTGTGCCTATGGCCCAAACAGCAGTTCAGCGTATCCACCCTTTTTGGAGTCCTTAGAGGGAGTGCTGTAGAGTGCTCCTTCTGGGGGCTCCCTCATCCTCCTGGGTGACTTCAATGCTCACGTTGGCAATGACAGTGTGACCTGGAGAGGTGTGATTGGGAAGAACGCCCCCCCTGATCTGAACCCGAGTGGTGCTCTGTTGACTTCTGTGCTTGTCTCAGATTGTCCATAACAAACACCTTGTTCAGGCATAAAGGCGTCTACATGTGCAATTGGCACCAGGACGCCTTAGGCCGCAGATCGATGATCGACTTTGTGGTTGTGTCATCGGATTTGCGGCCGCATGTTATGGTGAAAAGAGGGGCGGAGCTGTCAACTGATCACCACCTGGTGGTGAGTTGGCTCCGATGGTGGGGAAGGATGCCGGACAGACCCGGCCGACCCAAATGTATTGTGAGGGTCTGCTGGGAACGCCTGGCAGAGTCTCCTGTCAGAAGGAGCTTCAACTCACATCTCTGGGAGAGCTTTGACCATGTCCCAGGGGAGGCGGGTGACATTGAGTCCGAGTGGACCGTGTTCCGTGCCTCCATTGTTGAGGCGGCTGACTGGTGCTGTGACCGCAAGGTGGTTGGTGACTGTTGTGGTGGCAATGCTCGAACCCGCTGGTGGACACCAGCGGTGAGGTATGCCGTCAGGCTGAAGGAGTCTTATCAGGCCTTACTGGCCTGTGGGACTCCTGAGGCAGCAGATAGGCACCGGCAGGCCAAGCAGAGTGCAGCTACGGCTGTTGCCGAGGCAAAGACCTGGGCATGGACCCGGCCATGGAGAACGACATTCGGACGGCCTTGAAAAGGTTCTGGACCAACATCCATTGTCTGAGGAAGGGAAAGCAGTGCACTGTCAACGCTGTGTATAGTGGTGATGGTGTGCTGCTGACCTCAACTCGGGATGTTGTGGATCGGTGGAAGGAATACTTCGAGGACCTTCTCAATCCCACCAACACGCCTTCCAGTGAGGAAGTAGGGCCTGGGGACCAGGGGACCTGGGGATAGGCTCTCATATCTCCGGGGCTGAAGTTGCCGAGGTAGTCAAAAAACTCGTCGGTGGCAAGGCCCCGGGCGTGGATGAGATCCGCCCAGAGTTCCTTAAGGCTCTGGATGTTGTAGGGCTGTCATGTTTGACTTGACTCTGCAACATCGTGTGGACATCGGGGGCGGTGCCACTGGATTGGCAGACCTGGGTGGTAGTCCCTCTTTTTAAGAAGGGGGAGCAGAGGGTGTGTTCCAACTATAGGGGGATCACACTCCTCAGCCTCTCTGGTAAGGTCTATTCAGGGGTACTGGATAGGAGGGTCCGCCAGATAGTCGAACCTCAGATTCAGGAAGAGCAATGTGGTTTTCGTCCTGGGCGTGGAACAGTGGACCAGCTCTATACCCTCAGCAGGATCTTCGAGGGTGCATGGGAGTTTGCCCAACCAGTCCACATGTGTTTTGTGGACTTGGAGAAGGCATTCAACCGTCTCCCTCGGGGGGTCCTGTGGGGAGTCCTCTGGGGTGTCGGGCCGCTGCCTGTACGATCAGTGTCAGAGTTTGGTCCGCATTGCTGGCAGTAAGTCGAACTCGTTTCCGGTGAGGGTTGGTCTCCGCCAGGGCTGCCCTTTGTCACAGATTCTGTTCATAATTTTTTGGACAGAATTTCTAGGTGCAGTCATGGTGTTGAGGGGGTCCAGTTTGGTGACCTCAGGATCGGGTCTCTGCTTTTTGCAGATGATGTGGTCCTGTTGGCGTTATCGGCCGTGAACTCCAACTATCACTGGACATGACCTCCAACTATCACTGGATCGGTTTGCCGCTGCATGTGAAGTGGCTGGGATAAAAATCAGCACCTCCAAATCCGAGGCCGTGGTCCGGGTCAAGGAGGAGATCCTGCCGCAAGTGGAGGAGTTTAAGTACCTCAGAGTCTTGTTCACGAGTGAGGGAAGAATGGAGCAGGAGATTGACAGGCGGATCGGTGCGGCATCCGCAGTAATGTGGACTCTGCACCGGTCCATAGTGGTGAAGAGAGAACTGAGCCAAAAAGCGAAGTTCTCGATTTACCGGTCGATCTTTGCTCCTACCCTCACCTATGGTCATGAGCTTTGGGTAATGACCCAAAGAAGAAGATCACGGGTACAAGCGGCCGAAATGAGCTTCCTCTGTAGGGTGGCTGGGCTCTCCCTTAGAGATAGGGTGAGAAGCTCTGCCATCCGGGAGAAGCTCGGAGTAAAGCCGCTGCTCCTCCGCGTTGAGAGTAGCCAGATGGGGTTGCTTGGGCATCTAGTTAGGATGCCCACTGGACGCCTCCCTGGTGAGGTGTTCGGGGCATGTCCCTCCGGTAGGAGACCCCCAGGGAGACCCAGGACACGTTGGAGAGACTTTGTCTCTCGACTGGTCTGGGAACGCCTGGGGATCCCTCCGGATGAGCTGGAAGAAGTAGCCGGGGAGAGGGAAGTCTGGGCTTCTCTTCTTAGGCTGCTGCCCCCGCGAACCGACCCCGGATAAGCGGTAGAGGATGGATGGATGGATGGATGGAATTTGGCCACAGTGCTGAAATGAAATCTGGGGTCTTTTCAGGCTAAATGGTAGGTATCTATTTAACAAGAATACCACTTTCTTTGTAGTCTTCGCACTTTCTTCTCTCATTTATTATTTTCTTTTTCAGGGGGGCAACAGAATCAAGCTTGATTCTCAGTGAGGCTGCTGCACCTTCAGCAACAGAGTCGACCTCGGCAGGGCTAAGATTATAATGATTGATCCCTGGGGAAACACACGGTGGTCCTGGGATCAGCACAGGGATCGCTTCCATAAACTTAACCACAGTATTATCTGAAATACTGTGTTCTGAGCATAGAAAAATCCTTAATCATCAAAGTAAAAGTGATTAAAGAATGATCTGACGGTAGTGGGTTCTGAGGGAACACTGACACATGTCCTACCTCAACACCTTGAGTCAGAACTAGATCAAGGGTGCGGTTGAAGCTATGAGTTGGTAGCTTTATCTGTTGAAGGAAAACAACTGACTCAAGTAATGAAATGAAGCCATTTCTAAAGCTGTCATTTACAACGTCTACATGGATGTTAAAGTCTCCAATAATAATGACTATCTGTTCTGAGGACCAAGTCAGATATGAACTTAAGAAAGAGAACTCGGTTAGGAACTTTGAGTGTGGTCCAGCAGGGGGCCGATATACTACTACAAACAAAAGTGGCTTTTCTGCCTTCCAGTTCAGATGGGTGATGCCAAGAGTCAGGCTTTCAAATGAACTGGAGTCATGTTTGGGTCTCGGATCAATAAATAACTTGGAGTGATAGATTGCTGCCACTCCCCCTCCTTGACCAGTACCAAGAGTAATATGATAATTCAGATGGATAAGAGGAGTACATTAATTTAAGCTAACATACTCCTCCTCCTGAAGCCAGGTCTCAGTAAAACAAAATAAATCAATGTGGTGATCGGCTATCAGGTTGTGCACTAATAGGGATTAACACAAAAGAGATCTAATATTTAATAGGCCACATTTAATTGTACTGTTAGTTTCTTCTATTTGTGCTTTGGTATTATTTGAATAAGATTATGTTGAGTGAACGCTTCCTTGCTTTGTGCTTGGTGAACTTTTAATCGTGGAACACAGACTACCTCCATAGTGTTAAATATGTTACAACAGTAATTTCTGATTGAAAGATTTGGAGATTCAATGAGAAAGAGGAAACTAAATATGTATAACCTCTCACAAATGAGTTCGTTACTATTTTTAAAAAGAAAGAATGGTGTGATGGTAATTGCCCGAGGATATAATTTGTTGAAAAGCTTAATAGAAGATTGTGTAAAATGCCTGAACTAATAGCTTTTCCAATATTGGTAGAGACAGACTATCCAACAATTGATTTGTGAGTAGAAAGTCTGGCTCTAGCCCCCTGTATATAATTAAAATTTTCCTGTGTCGAAGGTGACATAAAGTACAGACAGGTTAAGTGTAGGCTGGGAACCATGGCAATGTCCTTGGGTGGATAGGTGGTTCATTGATATGGGACAAACAAATGGGAGAAGACGCTAAAACAGGTAAAATAAGTGTTAGTGCAGTATATATCAGTATATACAGTATATGTCAGTCAGTTGTAGGCTGTTATATTAGCCATACTGAAAATGAGTCCACTTAAATTTTTTTAAATTTCATTTTTTGTGTTGAGCCAAACTGCTTGTCCAGGTATTTCTCTTGGGGCTATTGGCCTCAGCAGGGAGCCTCAGACAGCCCTTTTCCACCAGGACTCCCAAGGCCTTTCCAGGCCGCCTGAGACTCCTCAGCATGTTGTCAGTTGGCCCTGGTATGCTTTCATAGATAGACATGCTGAAAAGAATGCCCAACCTCCTACGCCCCTTCCAGCACCCTAACAAGGGGTAATGAGGTGTCCCACTCTTCCATTAGTGGGACAAGAACATATTTGACCTCCTGAATCCATGGTTCAACTAACAGTCAGACTTTAATTATTTATATGATTAAATATAAATTAAAACAACTCTTTGAAAGGAGGATAACTCAGTGGTTAATGGTTTGACTGCTCGTCGTGAAATGTTAATTGTCTTTCACACTATTTTGCTGGAGATCATAATGATTTGAGCGATGCCAACATGTAGCACCTCCATTTCATCATTGCTGTGGGCGCTAGGATTGTTGCTAGCACAAGAGGCTTCTGGCTACTGTAGTTCAACATTGTACTCACTGTTTGTGCCACTTTAAAATGCCACTGGTGTATTTGCTTCATTTTATCAGCCGAAGTTTTGTACTGTATTATTCCGGTAGCACAGGAGCACAGGAGCTACCGGAATAATACCTTTTAATAAAAATTGTGTGAAAAAGTGCTGAGTCTGTTGAACCAAAGGTGTTCACTTATAGCATACAGAGATTCAGAATACTAATGCTGATTTATTCAGTACCTCTATTGGAATTTTTAGCCGCCACGCAACACTGACCTAATAGTTTAATTGTATGGTCAGCATGAGGGCAAAAGTTGGGTGCCAGTACAACAATACTGGTGTCATCACCATCCCATAGCACTACACACACACACACACACACACACACACACACACACACACACACACACACACACGCCTCCGGTATGGACAGTTTGTTGTACTTCTTGGGCCGCTCTGTCCTTGAATTCACGCCTCTACTCAGCTCTGTTAGGATGCTGACTTCTCTCCGTGTTACCATGATTTTTGCCTCTAGCCTTCTCCTCCATGGGGCCATTTGCTTCTTATGGCTATTCATGCTCTTGATCTTATAGCCAAGCATCTGTACAATTACCGTTGCCGCTGCATACATCAGCTGATTGGTCTCAGTGATAGTAGAGGTAGGGATGGTTGACAGTGCCGTGTTCATGTCCTCCAGTAGAGACTGGTCTGGTACTTTCTGTGTTAGCCTTGACAGGGAGGTAGTTGAGTTCCCCCAGGACTTCATGATTCTCTCTCTCAGGTCATTCCATCTGTCATTGGGGCTTTGTACCCAATCTCGATATTGGGGGGTGATGATGAAATCACCCCCATACTGACCTGGCGTCCTGGCTCCCCCTTGCTGTAGCATATTTGTACCCTGGGTGAGGCACACCGCCGTGCATCGTCAATCTCTAGCTGTGTTAGCAGCTTCTTATTGCGGATATTCGAACACTGAGTTAAGAGCTGCTTCTTAATCAGTGAGGATGTGGGGTTTCGAAGTACCCATTTCTCCCACATTCTCTGCATGTACCCTCTCTCGCTGGGGTTACTCCTGTAGTAACACTCCATCAGTACCATGTTCTCTGCCCTGCTCCATGAATTCCTTGTTCCAGTAGCCAATTTGTGTATATATGTGTGTGTGTGTATGTGTGTGTGTGTGTATAGACAGACAGACAGATCGATAGACACATATACTGTATATGTCTGTGCACATATAGTCCATTTAGAATTTAATAGTAAAGACACTGCAAATGCATCATAAAAAAAAGCATCATATTGAATATTCAGATGGAGATAAAAATCTGACAAACCAGTCTCAAACCAGTTTGTCCCCGACATGTGCACATAGGAATACACAGGAATCCATTTCTGCAAAAAAGCAGATTTAATTTACATTATGGCTTGAAGTACTGCTGTAGAAGAAAATGAGTTTTGTTCTCTGGAGGGTCAGAGAGAATGGAAAGGACTGGGGAGGCGAAAGGAGAGCGTCTGAGAATTGTGTTCTTCCTTGAGGCCATGTTGGCAGTTGTGAGAGGAAAAATGATTTGCCCTTTTTCCTCTTCTTTCTTGCTTTTGTCTTTCTCTGTCACACAGTTCCATCTCTGCTTCCTTCCTTGTGGAGTGGTGCTTCTCAAAGGAAGCTCCTGTGATATGCACTATATAATGGGATGGATTATTTTAACCGTTTATGTGCATTCACATTAAACTGCAGGCCTATGGATTCATGACATTTAAGGAAACCTGTGGAGGAGACGTGTAGAAATAACTGTGTAGATACCAGATTGTGGAAATATCAACAGAGAATCAAAGATTCCTGCAGTCAAAAACAACCAAAACTGTGGACTGAGCTTTTTGCCTTTTTATAAATGTATACTTTGTATAATAAGCAAGTTGTTAGATGTTTGTTCCTCTATTTTATGTGTTTCTTGACAGCGATGGATGGGCAGACAGGTACGATGTCACAGATGGTTATGTCAAAGAAGCTGCTGGTGGTATCACCATCAAGCTCCAGTCTGCTGACGTGAAGTGGTTTGATGATTACTACCTGAAGCTGCGTCCAGAGAATAACCACAGGAACCCTTGGTTTCCTGAGTTCTGGCAGCATCGTTTTCATTGTCAACTCAAAGGACACCCACAGGAAAACAGCAAATACAACCGCACGTGTAGCAGTGAGTACTGACACCAATAAACACCAATGAAGGACAACAGAGGGCTTATGATGAGTTCTAATGGTGAGTCTTTAGTTTAATTTCAGTAATATTAAACTAAAGACTCACCATTACAACAAATGACTAAAACTGATACTGAGGTTTATATATATGGATTTATACTACTGTTGTAGATAGAGAGCCTCCTTTTAAGGAATACAACTGTGACAGTCAGTGACAGGCAAAACTACATGAAAAGTATAGTTACAAATAAAAATACCAAATACCCATCGAAGAAATGTGCCAAAAGAAGCCACAAAATGCGCAACAACAAAACAGATGTCTGTGGGACAAAATGTCCAAAAGGTATTATATTATAAGCCCAGTATTGATCTAGTAGTATGAAGATTCCTTCTGAACAAATGCCATGGTATCATTCTGGACTCATTACACAGGCTGCTTTTCTTACTATGTGTAGTTTTCTCAAACATCTCAACATCTTGTGTGAAGATGAAAAAGTCACTGACTGACTGAATTTATGTTGGAAAGGACCCATGGTTGAGAGAAATTGTGAGAAATATGAGAAATTAACCAAAAGCAAAATGAAACGCCTCACGTTCAACTAGGTTGACATCCTCCACAGTCAGAGCTCAACCAACCCAGTTAGCATAACGCTGAACACGAAGGCCTTTTCTCTACACTTAAAGCTGCAGCAGCACTTGGACCATAACATGCAGAAAAACTGGAAGTGACTCCGTAAGTAATGGTTTCATTAGCCTTCAGGCCCACACTGACTCACACAAATTATTTTACAGTATTTTGAAAATACTTAACCCTGAATTATTTTGATGTAAAAAATCAGGGCATTTTCATGTTTTTTCATGTGTTTACTGCCCATGACAGTGATAAAAGTTGAAAGCACTTGACATTTTTACAGTATCAGTTGAACTACAGCAACTCTACAGTACATATCATCAAGCTTTTTGTAGCGTATAAGCTAGAGCCCAAGGTATTTGAACACTGTAACCACATAAAACACATCAATGCACTTTCACAATGGATGCAAGTTTAAGTGTGGAGAGTCAACTGTGTGTTGTACTGAACATATGCAGTATGAATAGAAAACAAATGAATATAGAAGTTTTGGAAGCAACCACAGATTGAAAACAAAGGCTTAACTGGTAAGAGTCATGTAAGGAAATGAAAGCAATGTGTTGGACATCAGGAAGGTTCTTTTTTAATGCCTTTTTCTGTCCTTTGCAGAGCGAGAGTCACTTCGGCAACAGTATGCACAGGACACTAAAATGGGCTTTGTTATTAATGCCATTTACTCAATGGCACACGGCCTCCACAACATGCAGCAGACCCTGTGCCCAGGTTTTCAGGTAGCTTCCGCTTCCACTAATACACAGACTAATAAGAAAATAGTGCATCAAGATGAGAGGTGGAATGGAAATGAAGGTACCAACCATAAACAATGTCATATGTGGTTTCTGACAAGATTATTTGTGTCTTTCAAGGGACTGTGTGATGCAATGCGTCCTATAGATGGTGCAACACTGTTAGATTTCCTGATGAAAACCAACTTTACAGGTGTGTCAGGAGAGGGAATACTATTTGATGAGAATGGAGACTCACCTGGCAGGTAGGCAGTGTAACTCCTCAATGCTGTGACACTGGGTGCATGCTTTGGAGTAATATGGCAAAAAAATGTGTACATTGTTTGGTGTTTTATCCACAGATATGAAATAATGAATTTTAAAAAGATGGGAAAGGACTATTATGACTACATTAATGTTGGAAGTTGGGACAATGGAGGATTAAAGATAGATGATGATGAAATTTGGCCCAACACAGATTCCATTATCAAGTCAGTCTGTAGTGAACCCTGCGACAAAGGACAAATAAAGGTAAGACGTCTGATACAGACAACTCTGATCCTATTTCGTCCTAATAAAGGCACACATACATTCGTGCACACACGCATTGTGAATGTTGTCCCTTCCAGGTGATCCGTAAAGGTGAGGTGAGCTGCTGCTGGACCTGCACTCCCTGTAAAGAAAACGAGTTTGTGTTTGATGAGTACACCTGCAAAGCTTGTGAACTGGGTTCTTGGCCTAATGATGACCTCACAGGTTGGTTTCTATAGATGGCTTCATTTTCACTTGCAACTCCCTACTTGTCGTCAAGTTAATTACCTGTATTTCGGATTTTTTTTTAAACACATCTTGAATAAGCATTGAAGGAACATGTGTAATTTCACAAGATGTGGATAACCCACAGGGGGCCCAGAGTAGCAGCTTGGGCTTCCGGAGGGCAGCATGTTTCACCTGTCGTCGTCTTTGCAGACACCCTAGTTCCATCTTGCTTTAGTTCAGGAGGCCTTGAAAGGATCAGGAACCTACCAAGGCCCAAAAGAGATATTAGTTCAATGACATACACTTAATGACTGAAAGACAAAAACAATGAGATGCAGTTACAATAAAAATGAGAAAACTATTTGTTTGCTATTAAAATCCCTTTTTAACTAACCATGTTAAAGTCAAATTGTGCAATCATTGAAATTACATTTGTGAAGCACTTTAATGAAAATTTCTAAGGAACACATTGTGGTCTGTGGATGAAGTTATGTTCTCAGTTTCTATTGAGCCTTAAGTTGAGCACCCTACTGAGGCTCTAATTTGCTCCACTGATCCATGAAATATGTAGATTTCTTTAACACACCCATCTTCAACCACAGACTTCTGAAGACCACCTTCAAATGTTCTTCACCCTCTCCTTGATGTTAATAATCAAGTTGTGCTAAAATGGATTCAGCTGCTTTTCAAACATAATAATACAATTAGCTTAAAAGAACAAAATAACATTACATAGGGCACCTGTGGTGCGTATATAGGTGCATGTGAGAGTGGACGTTCATCAGGAGACACTGGGGCAGTGAAGTGACATCTGGGAACATAAAGAAGAAAGGGCTGATTAAAATTATTGTTGTTTGTTGTTCAGACAGGAAAGGTCACACTGTGTGCACATTTAAACCAACTGTTTTCATTAAACCCATCTCTGATCCACATCACTGAGAGTGAAAACGGGAGTTTCAGGAAAAAAATCTTTTATGTACACAGGCTGTGATTTAATCCCAGTTGAGTATCTGCGATGGGGAGACCCTGAACCCATAGCTGCTGTGGTCTTTGCCTGCTTGGGTCAAATGGCAACATTCTTTGTAACTGGAATCTTTATCAGGTAACAGTCTCTCAGCTGTGTAGTATGTAGCTGTGGAGCAGTGTACTGAACAGTTCAGGGCCATTGTACTTCATGTTTTTTGTCTATGAATCTGTTTGTGTTCAAGGTTCCGCGATACGCCAGTAGTAAAATCCTCCAGTAGGGAGTTGTGCTACATCATACTAGTAGGGATCTGCCTGGGGTACCTGTGTACGTTCAGCCTCATTGCCAAACCCCATGTTGTACATTGCTACCTCCAGAGACTGGGAATAGGTTTGTCACCTGCCATGAGCTATTCTGCACTGGTCACCAAGGTAAGAAGTACGAAATAATGAAAATTGATAGCAGCTGGGAGATGGTACTAAAGCTATGCTAACTTAATTTAGTAATGGGCAGACATGCATTCTAATGCTGCAGAAGAGCCATACGGAATAAATGTATAGTTATGTTCTGGAGCGACACAGAACAAACACAATGGTGCTGAATATGTTCTGTGCTGTGGAAGTACCGGTATACAAGAGCATATGGTTCATTAAAGTTTACATGTCAGCCTAGGACAGACAGAATGCAGATTGTTAAAATGAAGAAATGTATGGAGCATTACTGAAAGTTATTGACGGTGTTGGCTATGTGATTATAGACAAACCGCATTGCTCGGATCCTGGCAGGCAGCAAGAAGAAAATCTGTACAAAGAAACCACGTTTCATGTCTGCCTGCGCTCAGCTCATGATCGCATTCATGCTCATAGTGCTGCAGCTGGGCATCATCATCGCTCTCTTTGTGATGGAGCCTCCTGAGGTAAACAGGTCACTTAACTCTGATGCTAGCCTGAGCCTGCTGACTCTTTAGCCTTCATGCCACTTGTCCCTTTGCATGCTGCTGTGTGCTTTGACATTTCTGTGCTTCAGCTGTTTCTTCCATGTCCAGATGGTTGGATGGCAACACTTCAGATCTCCTAAAAGCTCCACAACTGCAACCTTCTGACATATTTGAGTCTGCAATGTTGATGTTTTACTGCAAAGCACATGAATATAAATTGTACATATGTCTAGAGTGTCTGTCAATCAATCCATCCATCCATCCATCCATCCATCCATCCATCCATCCATCCATCCATCCATCCTCGACAATGGATGGATGTTAGCTCGTCAGCTAACAGAGACAAGTCTGAAAAGAATTAGAACTTCCAGCATATGCTTGTGAACCTTCTTGTGAGTGTAGGTGATCCATGACTACCCCAGCATCCGGCAGGTCAATCTAATTTGCAACACCACTAATCTGGCTGTGGTTGCCCCCCTGGGATATAACTGCCTGCTCATCCTCAGCTGTACCTTCTATGCCTTTAAGGTAAAATTGTGATTTAAATTGCAAACTTTTGATAGAATCTAATAACTTTTGCTGAGCTTGTGAAGTCAGAATTTAAACTTTTGTATATGGGTGCCTTGCAATTATGTGCTCTTTTGTGAATTTCTCTTGAAGACCCGCAATGTCCCTGCCAATTTCAATGAGGCCAAGTACATAGCCTTTACCATGTACACCACCTGCATCATCTGGCTGGCCTTCGTACCCATCTACTTCGGCTCCAACTACAAGATCATCACGATGTGCTTCAGTGTCAGCCTCAGTGCGACCGTGGCCTTGTGCTGCATGTTCGTACCCAAGGTAAGGGTGGCGATAAAATTCATACTTTCTGTTTGCTACATAATCACCACTTTTAAAACCATTATCAACCAAACATTCAATCATTTTGTCTTCTCCTCTGATGTTAATAGAATGAAAATGTATTTTCCCTCAAAGTTATTAAAATCTGTTTTTATTGGGACATTAAGAACAGTTGATTGGTTTATATTTGTCCATTAGGAGGTCGAATAATGGGCTAAATTAGGTTATTCCATTAATCAGTTGAAGTTAGAGGACAGAGCAGTAATGTAACTGCAGATAACCATGGCAAAGGTACATACATCATACCACACCACAGACGCAATAATCTACTGCCACATTTCTAATTAAGTGCAAGAGTTTTGACTGTTGTTCTGTTCTATGGCATGTTTTGTTTCCTATCAGGTGTACATCATTTTGGCTAAACCAGAACGTAATGTGCGCAGTGCCTTCACCACTAGCACAGTCGTGCGTATGCACGTGGGTGACGGCAAATCGTCCTCAGCTGCCAGTCGCTCCTCCAGTCTTGTTAACTTGTGGAAACACAGAGGATCTACAGGAGAAACCCTGAGGTAAATCATGGTGTATTTGTCTGTGTGTGTCTGTGCGTGTGTCTTATACAGTATGGCCAAAATGAAACATATGGGGAACGTTAGTGTTTGTCGGAAGGTTTCGAACAACAAACCTTGGTAAGCATGATTTCACATGCAACCCGTCAGGAGATGATTCCGTCTTTCTTTTCATTGCCATTCCTTCAACCATATGGAATGTGATATTTGGTTGATTGAGTATTTTACTGAGAAGCCAAAATAAGAAATTATGTTTATGTAAACTGCCTAGCAGATATTACTTCATGGTGTATCAACTCTGTGATAGTGGTGTTAATCAATAATCTGATTCAAGGCAGTTATAAGGCTCACCATGCTGGGCTTCTGAAAAAAGTTTTATTTGACTTAATAAGGTGGTAACTCCTGGGCTACCACCTTATCGTGTGTGGATTTTAAAATGTCAAGTGCTTTCTTAGTGGAGGGGTTTGCATGTCTCAATGATCCTAGGAGGTCCATTGTCTGGGGCTTTATGCCCCTGGTAGGGCCACCCATGGCCAACAGGCCCTAGGTGAGGGATCAGACAAAGCGTAGCCCAGGACCCCCAATGATGAAAATGATTATTGGTCCCAAGTTTCCCTTGCCCGGATGTGGGTCACCGGGGCCCCCTCCTGGAGCCAGGCCTGGGGGCATTGTGTGTTGGGGGCGGCGGAAGGCAGGGACCTTGGCCGTCTGATCCCTGGCTGCAGAAACTAGCTCTAGGGACGTGGAATGTCACCTCTCTGATGGGAAAGGAGCCTGAGCTGGTACGCGAGGTTGAGAAGTTCCTACTTGATATTATCGGCCTCACCTCGACGCATAGCAGGGGCTCTGGAACCAGTCGTCTCAAGAGGGGTTGTACTATCTACCATTCTGGAATTGCCAATGGTGAGAGGCGACGGGCAGGGGTGGCAATCCTTGTTGCTCCCCGGGTCAGTGCCTGTATATTGGAGTTTACCCTGGTGAATGAGAGGGTAGCCTCCCTTCGCCTTTGGGTGGGGGGACAGATCCTGACTGTTGTTTGTGCCTATGGCCCAAACAGCAGTTCAGCATATCCACCCTTTTTGGAGTCCTTAGAGGGAGTGCTGTAGAGTGCTCCTTTTGCGGGTTCCCTCGTCCTCCTGGGTGACTTCAGTGCTCATGTTGGCAGTGACAGCGTGACCTGGAGAGGTGTGATTGGGAAGAACGGCTCCCCTGATCTGAACCCGAGTGGTGCTCTGTTGTTGGACTTCTGAGCTCATCTCAGATTGTCCATAACGAACACCTTGTTCAGGCATAAAGGCGTCCACATGTGACCTTGGCACCAGGGCGCCTTAGGCCGCAGCTCGATGATTGACTTTGCGGTTGTGTCATCAGATTTGCGGCCGCATGTTCTGGACACCCGGGTGAAGAAAGGGGCAGAGCTGTCAAGTGATTACCACCTGGTGGTGAGTTGGCTCCGATGGCTCCTGTCAGAAGGAACTTCAACTCACACCTCCGGGAGAGCTTTGACCATGTCCTTGGGGAGGCGGAGGACATCGAGCCCAAGTGGACCATGTTCCGTGCCTCCATTGTTGAGGTGGCTGACCGGTGCTGTGGCCACAAGGTGGTTGGTGCCTGTCGTGACGGCAATGCCCAAACCCGCTGGTGGACACCAGCGTTGAGGGATGCCGTCAGGATGAAGACGGAGTTGTATCAGGCCTTACTGGCCTGTGGGACTCCTGAGGCAGCAGATATGTACCAGCAGGCCAAGCGGAGTGCAGCTACGGCAGTTGCCGAGGCAAAGACCCGGGCATGGGAAGAGTCCGGTGAGGCCTTGGAGAACGACTTCCGGACGGCTTCGAAAAGGTTCTGGACCACCATCCGGCGTCTGAGGAAGGGGAAGCAGTGCACTGTCAAGACTGTGTATAGTGGCGATGGTGTGCTGCTGACCTCAATTCAGGATGTTGTGGATCGGTGGAAGGAATACTTCGAAGACCTCCTTAAACCCACCAACACGCCTTCCAGTAAGGAATCAAATCAAATCAAATCAATCTTTATTTATATAGCATCTTATACAATCAAAATTGTTTCAAGGCGCTTTCCAGAATCGCAGGGCCTAACCCCAGACAAGCAACAGTGGCAAGGAAAAACTCCCCATTAACAGGAAGAAACCTTGAGCAGGACCAGGCTCATGTAGGGGGACCCTCCTGCTGATGGCCGGCTGGATAAAGAGAGAGGAGAGGAGAGGAGAGGAGAGGAGAGAGAGGAGAGGAGAGGAGAGGAGAGAGAGGAGAGGAGAGAGAGGAGAGGAGAGGAGGCGGCGATACCTGTAAATGAATGGGGGGGGGGAGCAGAAAAACTACACAGGAATCAGCATAACTAGTCTGCTTGATGAGGAGGAGGAAAGGAGAGGAGAGGAGAGGAAACCATGACCCAGTGGGGTGACAGAGGCCTGTCAGGTGATTATGTTTCTGGACCCCGGCAGCCTTGGCCTATAACAGCATAGCTAAGATGTTAACCTAACGATTAGACGACCCCCTAAGTATGATAATTTGTCTGTCTATGATAGTAACTGGAACTACAGAATTAGTAACAATAAGCTTTTTCAAAAAGGTAGGTTTTAAGTCTGATCTTAAAAGTAGCGATGGAGTCAGCCTCCCGTACCTGGACAGGGAGCTGGTTCCATAGCAGGGGGGCCTGGTAGCTAAATGCTCGGCCCCCCATTCTACTCCTAGAAACTCTGGGAACCACAAGTAGACCAGCATTCTGAGAGCGGAGTGGTCTATTGGGCTGGTAAGGTATCACTAGCCCCTCCAGGTAGGATGGAGCTAGGCCTCTGAGGACCTTGTAGGTCAAAAGAAGGGTTTTAAAAATTATTCTAAATTTAACAGGCAGCCAATGAAGCGACGCCATTACAGGAGTTATGTGATCTCTTTTGTCAATACCTGTCAGAACTCTGGCTGCAGCATTTTGGATCAACTGGAGGCTTAAAGAGTTGTTTGAACACCCTGATAATAAAGAATTACAATAGTCCAGCCTAGAAGTAACAAAAGCATGAATTAACTTTTCAGCATCATGCCGCGTCAGTAGCTTCCTAATCTTTGTGATGTTCCTCAGGTGAAAAAAGGCACTTCTAGAGACTAATTTAATGTGTGAGTTGAAGGAGAGATTTTGATCAAAAGTTACTCCTAGATTCCTCACAGAGAGACTAGATGTTAATGAGATACCATCTAGAGTGATCATATGATCTAATCTATCCCTGAGAGGTTCAGGACCAAACACCATGACCTCAGTTTTTCCTGGGTTAAGGAGGAGGAAATTCGAAGACATCCAGGACTTTATGTCGTTAAGACAGGTCTGGAGCTTCGCTAACTTCTCTGTCTCCTCTGGTTTCATGGATAAATATAACTGAGTGTCATCAGCATAACAATGAAAATTTATTCCATGCTGCTGAATAATGTTTCCTAAGAGAAGCAAACTGGTATCTATCAGATAAATATGATCTAAACCAGTCTAGTGCTGTCCCTTTAATCCCAATCACATGTTACAGTCTATGTAACGGGATGCTGTGATCAACTGTATCAAAAGCAGCACTGAGATCCAGCAGAACCAGCATAGAGACCAGTCCATGATCTGAAGCTATGAGAAGCTCATTAGTAACTTTAAGAAGTGCCGTTTCTGTGCTGTGATGAGCTCTAAAGCCTGACTGAAACATCTCAAACAGGCTGTTCCTCTGCAGGTGCTCCAGTAACTGAGTCACCACCACCTTCTCAAGAACTTTAGAGATAAAAGGAAGGTTGGATATGGCCTATAATTTGCTAATACGTCAGGATCCAGTGATGGTTTTTTAAGCAACGGCTTAATCACTGCCACCTTGTAGGACCGGGGTACATAACCTGTCACTAAAGAACCACTGATCTGGTCCAGGATAGAACTGCCTATCAATGGTAAAACATCCTTCAACAGGTGTGTTGGGATGGGATCTAAAAGACACGTGGTGGTCTTGGATTTCTGAATTAGCGAAGACGCCTCAGAAAAATATATAGGGCTGAAGGAGTTTAAGGGCTCATTGGAGAACCTGTATGTTCCCACAGTCAGCACATCTGGTGATGGTCCAGTTGTTGGGATGGCCTGGTTAGCTTTCTCTCTGATAGCTAGAACTTTATCAGTGAAGAAGCTCATGAAGTCTTCACCACTAATGGAAGAAGGGATACGTGGATCTAAAACACTGTGACTCTTATTTAATTTGGCCACAGTGCTGAAAAGAAACCTGGGTTTGCTCTTATTTTCCTCAATTAAAGAAGAAAAATAAGCTGTTCTAGCCTTGCGGAGGGCCTTTTTGTAAACTAATAGACAGTCTTTCCAGGCTACATGATAGCTGTCTATTTTACAAGAATGCCACTTCCTTTCCACTCTTCGCACTTTCTGCTTGAGGGTCCTGATATGTGAATTATACCAGGGGGCACACCTCCTCTGATTTACTATTTTTAAACACACGGTGGTCCTGGGATTAACACAGGGATCACTTCCTTAAACTTAGCTACAGCATTATCTCAAAGACATCTGCTATAGTAAGACTGTGCTCTGAGGATAGAAGAATCCTTAATCATAAATGTAAAAGTGATCAAAGAATGATCTGACAGGAGTGGGTTCTGAGGGAACACTGACACATGTTCTACCTCAACACCATAAGTCAGAACTAGATCTAGGGTGTGGTTGAAGCTATGAGTTGGTTGGTTTATCTGCTGGAGGAAACCAACTGACTCAAGTAATGAAATGAAGCCATTTCTAAAGCTGTCATTTACAACGTCTACATGGATATTAAAGTCTCCAATGATCATGACTTTGTCCGTTCTAAGTCAGATAAGAAATCAGAGAACTCAGACAGGAACTCTGAATGTGGCCCAGCAGGGGGCCGATATACAACTACAAACAAAAGTGGCTTTTCTGCCTTCCAGTTCAGATGGGTGATGCCAAGAGTCAGGCTTTCAAATGAACTGGAACCATATTTTGGTCTAGGATTAATTAATAACTTGGAGTGATAGATTGCTGCCACTCCCCCTCCTCGACCAGTAACACGAGGAATATGATAATTAAGATGGGTAGGAGGAGTAGATTCATTTAAGCTAACATACTTCTCCTCCTGAAGCCAGGTCTCATTAAGACAAAATAAATCAATGTGATAATCAACTGTCAGGTCATGCACTAACAGGGATTTACATGAAAGAGATCTAATATTTAACAGTCTGCATTTAATTGTGCTGTTAGTGTATTCTATTTGTGCTTTGGTATAAATTTTAAAGATTATGGAGATTGACCGCTCCCTTGCTCTGTGCTTGGTGAACTTTTAAACGTGGAACAGAGACTACCTCTATAGTGTTAAATATGTTATTGTTGGTGGATGAGGGTTCTATGGAAACAGCAGAGAGGCGTGTAAGACTACAACTCTGCATCCTGGTCTGGACCCTGGATTGTCAGGTCACTTTGGATCTAATAAAATTAGCCAAATTACTAGAAATAAGAGAGGCACCATCCCGTGTGGGATGGACAACTTCTCTCCTAATCAGACCAGGTTTTCCCCAAAAAGTGCTCCAATTGTCTATAAAGGCCACCTGGTTTTCGGGGCACCACTGTGACAACCAGCGATGAAGCGACGACATGCGGCTAAACATTTCATCGCTGGCCAGATTGGGAAGGGGACCAGAGAATACTACGGAGTCTGACATCGTTTTTGCGTAGCTGCACACCGACTCTATGTTCATTTTGGTGACCTCCAACTGGCAAAGCCGGGAGTTGTTTGCTCCGTCGTGAATAATAACTTTACCAAATTTACATTTACGTCTCGCCAGCAGCTTTAAATTTGCTTCTATGTCGTCCGCTCTGGCCCCTGGAATGCACTTGACTATGGTCGCTGGAGTCGGCTTCACGTAGCGCAAAACAGAGTCGCCAATTACCAGAGTCGGTTTCTCAGCGGGTGTGTCGCCGAGTGGGAAAAAGCGGTTAGCCACGGGAAGCGGTTGGTGGTGCACCATGGGCCATCAGTAATGCAGAATCTGCACCGGTCCGTTGTGGTGAAGAGAGAGCTGAGCCAAAAGGCAAAGTTCTCGATTTACCAGTTGATCTTCTTTTCCCACCCTCACCTATGGTCATGAGCTTTGGGTAATGACTGAAAGAATAAGATCACGGATAAAAGCGGCCGATCTTCCCGTGTAGTGTGGCTGGGCTCTCCCTTAGAGATAGGGTGAGAAGCTCTGCCATCCGCGAGGAGCTTGGAGTAGAGCCGCTGCTCCTCCGCGTTGAGAGGAACCAGATGAGGCGGCTTGGGCATCTAGTCAGCATGCCCCCTGGACGCCTCCCTGGTGAAGTGTTCAGGGCATGTCCCACCAGTAGGAGGCCCCCGGGAAGACTCAGGACACGTTGGAGAGACTATGTCTCTCGACTGGTCTGGGAACGCTTGGGGATCCACCCGGACGAGCTGGAAGAAGTAGCTGGGGGGAGGGAAGTCTGGGCCTCTCTGCTTAGGCTGCTGCCCCCGTGACCTGACCTCGGATAAGCGGTGGAGGATGGTTGGATGGATGGATGTTTATCATGACAAACAAAATAACCAGAAGATATGTGATTGTGTTATTGATTGTGCAATATTACTACATTTAATTCATCGCCTGTTACAAGATGTTTAATGTATGATGAAATACCACAAACCATATGCTATACTATAGTACAGTATATTGCAGTACAGTATAGTGCAGTACAGAATAGTATAGCACAGTACAGTATAGTACAGTACAGTATAGTGCAGTATAATATAGCCTCTTATAGGTTAGCGACCCACTCCTATTAGTACAGAAACCAGTTGTGAAACAAACTAGCTAACCAGCAAATACATCACATCCCACTCATTGTGGAATCTTAATACAACCGTACATACTGTTTGTGTCAAATCATTAAAAACAGCTGTTTTGGCCTATAAATGATACATTTCCTTTTCTTTCGACCAACTTTCTGTCCTTTAGCTCTAATGGTAAATCGGTTTCTTGGGCCCAGGCGGAGCGGAGCACTTCTCGTGGCAGCCACCTGTGGCAGCGACTGTCCTTCCACATTAAGAAGAAGGAGAACAACCAGACAGCTGTCATCAAGCCCTTCTCTAAGGTGTGTGGGGAGCGCTACTCTGGAGTTGGGGATCTTCCTCCACACATTCCTTTGCCCTCCCACCCCTCCATTTCCTCTCTGCGGAGTCATCCTGACTCAGTCACTGAGAAGACCCAAGAGCTGTCTGAACCAGTGGAGACTTACTCGATGATGTACCAACCTCAGATGGCCTCACCCATCAGCACAGTCACCCAAAGGCTTGGGGCAGACTTTGTTGAAGCGCCTCAGATGGGTGGTGCGTCACAGTACACCAACAGCATTTGCAGTGGTGGCAGCGGCAGCAGTTGTGGCCCCGGCAGCAGCGGCTCTGCTGTTATCGGGTATGAAAGTTGTTTAGTTGCTGCCGGCGAGCAGATGGGAGGCCCGCAGCGTTCAATAATGGACCGGATCAGTTGTGTTGTGAACCGCTTTACCGCTAACATCACTGAGCTCAACAGTATGATGTTGTTACCATCTCCTACGCACTCATACCCCGTGTTCAAAAATAGACCTCCATCACCTTGCCCCGCTGACCAATACCTGCAGCCCCATGACATCCAGGTACCCTCATCCGTCACCACTTATGCAGACATTCAGCCCGTACCGCTCACTGAGTCCAGCTCAGGGGCTAGAGGAGGCTGTCCTATCCATTCAATCCCTCCTTCACCTTACCCCCTTCCCCCTCCTCACCCTCACATTTCTCCTTCCCTCTCTCCTGCTCATGGGGAGCTTATCCCATGCTTCACCAACTCCCCTCTGAGAAAGTCGCAGTTGGAAGAGGAGCTCATCGCTTTGACTCCACCGTCTCCGTTTCGAGATTTTTTGGGATCCTGTAGTAGCTCCCCTGTGTCAGAGGCGGCATTTTGTCTCCCTCCAGTCCCATCCCACCCTCCCCCTTCACCACCATCTCTGAGATACAGCCAAATGGCATTGAGAAACTACAGCCAGAGTTCATCCTCTCTGTGAGGCAGAGATGAAGAGCTATTGCTTCTCAGTGAATTAAAAACATGAAGTGAGGAGTTGGAGGTGGTGGGAGGATAACAGCAAGTTGTATTTAACTGTTCCAATAAGACACATGAAGCTCCACCCTGCTATATTCTCCATAGGGTTTCTGGGAGTTTCTACAATGCTCCACAAAATACTCCTGGAGGTCTGCAGCTTTTCTGTCAGTAAGGTATCAGCCTCTAGGTAGCCTGGCTATCAACTAGTCAGAGGTGCTGAATGTACTTGTTGGGTTTGCTTGGATGGATGTAGGTGACAGCAAACAAAGCCTGTGTGGATGTCAATAATTCACACACACACACACACACACACACACACACACACACACACACACACACACACACACACACACACACACACACACGAGTGGGAGAAATTTCTTCTCATCCATCTTACACTCCTTTTACTATTCTTCTTTACTTTTTATGTCAGTATTTCAGTATTTATATTTGCCTTTTCCCAATTAAAGTGAATGTATTTTTTTTTACATGAGGTGTTTTAGATAAGGTGTTGGGACCAAACATTCATACCTCTACCTGATTTAAGAAAGAGGGATTATTTCA
The DNA here is from genome assembly GCF_003711565.1 of Takifugu flavidus. Classification (NCBI taxonomy): domain Eukaryota; kingdom Metazoa; phylum Chordata; class Actinopteri; order Tetraodontiformes; family Tetraodontidae; genus Takifugu; species Takifugu flavidus. The sequence goes on along the minus strand of NC_079531.1, from coordinate 10,119,254 downwards.
ATTTAGAATTCCTGCATGTAGATTGCAGAACCTGGAAAGGTTTAAGTTGCTGATGTATTTGCTATTTAGACTGAATTGTGGTGGGATATACAGACCTAAGCTGGTCTGCAGAAATGGAGCCAGCCAAGTCAAGGAAAGAGACAGGTAAAGGTTTTATGGGGACGTCTCACGCAGCAGAGGTGTGACTGATTGTGTTTGACTGTAGCTGTTTCACAGCCGTTTTTATGTATTGTATTGTCTTGCTCATCACAATTTCCATATTGTTCCTGCAGCATATACAATGGAGTGCTGTGACAGGTGATTGAAACTCCAGTGAGTCTTTTCTCCTGCTCTGCAGAAGCCAGCAAAAATAAACTCAGACAGAAACACTCTGTAAATATTAAGGGCATGCAAAGAAGAGGAATTATTATTCATTTGTCAACAGAGGTGGAAAAGGAGAACTTTTTGATGTATAACATCATAAATACATATGTGTTATGACTAGAAAGTGTGTTACTACTCAGAAATAAAATTGTGTTGTAATCAAATATATATTGATATTATTAATGATACTTGTGCCAAAGTGGGTGGGTCTAGATTTCTTAGCTGATGGGTGTTTTGATAGAAAAATAAAACTGTAAGTGTAAAACTATTTGTAGTTTTTTAATATTTACTTTTTTTTAATCTACCTTATAAATGTTCCATATTTTCACTGTAAAAGCAATATTGTCCATACTTACACATGATGTGAAATATTTTCCTTGAACCTATTTTTGATCAGACCTTTTTTCATCCATCAAACTTTTCTGGGAATTTAACATATGTTGAGTAAATATTGAATATATTTTCTAAAGCTTAATTTCATATCTTAGCAACAAAGACAATATTGATATTCAAGATTTTACAGATATTGATATTTAAGTTCAAACTCCTAAAGAAACACTTGCTTTGTTGTCTCAAATGACAACTGTGCAAATGTGTTGTGGTGTCAGAAGTTGGGAGCAATGTCCCGTCCCTCTGACCTATAGACAGGAGAAGAGCTGCTGAGCATGCTAGAAGACTGACGGCTGGTGATTGGCACATAGATTACCAATCTTGTCCTGATGAGACAAATTAGAGCATAATTTCTTTACTTCTGAAGAGAAGAAACAGAATTGCATTTAATCTGGTAATGCCTTCCTGCCAGGAAGTGCTGAGGTACTGTACGTTTGTATCTTTGATGGTCTAATTAGTAAAGAACTCAGAAATAGAAGATCATATTGTAGTACCGGCTTTTTTGGTTAATGGCCATGACTTCAGATAGAATCCAAAGTTACTTAAATTAGAGCAACTGACTTTCACTACTCCCAGAACATTTTGTCTTCATTCATTGCCTTCAACAGTCCATTATTTCACTGTCCACATGGAAAAGGGTAAAATGCTGCCGTTTAACCCCTCGAAGGTGTTGGTGCTCCTACAGAGGTCCAACACGTCATTAGAGCTTTGCTTATTAATCGTTGGCTGCCACTAGCCATATCCAAGGTCTGTAGTTGGGACAGTAGATCAGCTGAGACAGCTTCAATCATCAACTTGATGTATAGCTGTATGTATAGCTGTTTCTTCCACCATTAAAAGGTTTTGTAGATAATTATGATGCAAAGAAGATGGTGCTGCTAAGAAATGTTGAAATTCTAAACTAGAGTGATTTGGTTTATGTGTTAATTGGTTAGATTAAAGGGTTAATCACAAGGTTCTTTAACAGCATTATGGTTTACAGGGTAGAAGTCGTTGGATTTCTAGTATTGTTCTGTGGTTGCTAATAAATATATATATTTAACAATCTCAGCCCATTTTCTGTGTCTATATTGCATTAATCCAAATTTGGGTGGTTGTACATGTACATGCTTGAGTGCCATTTATGTTCTTGTATATTCAGAGAAAGAAACAGATAAAACTCCCATTCAGTTCTGTTGAGAGTGTGTTTCCAGTGGCTTTGCTGTAGATTGAGAGTGCAGTGAAATATTAATAAGCAGATGAACAGTGAACAGAATGGATCTGGCAAATGATCACAGTTCTCCTTTCTTAAGGACGGATTTCAAGTGTATAAGGAAGTGATGTGTTTTTAGGAGGTGAATGATCAGATCTCCGTTATTGTTGGAAGCCAGTAAACATGTTTACATCACTACTTTATGTCACATTTGTGTGGAGTGGCTCTAAGCTTTAGGAACACCAGACAAATTATCTACATTAATAGCACAAAATGCAATTGATGTTTCTATTTAGAATTTCTATTTCTATTTCCATAAACTGATGTTTAATGATATCCAAACACAAGGTTTTTGTTTATTTAGAAATGTATAACTCCAAAGACAGGATCAAATTGTAAAACAGAATACTGGCCATCAGGAAGAGTCCTCCTTTGGCTTTTTTTTGGAAAACGCTGGGGAAAAGAAACTGTTCATGTGTCATTTTGTAGGCCTTATAGTCTTTATATCTGAAGTGTTTTTGCTTGCTGATAATGTAATTGACAGAAGGTAACCTGATGCCAATTAATAAGGTGTGACAGATAATTAGCTAGATTTACACTGAAATACTTGCTTCTCAATTTAATACTGTATTTTATGCAGCTTTGTGAAATGTGTGACGTACACGTACCAGTCAGGGTATCTGTTTTGTGCTATTGTTTAAAATTTTCTTTTTGGCCAAAGGGTTTGCTTACTGCTAAACTCTCCCTTTTCCATAAAACAGATGATAAAAGGTTTTTCACCAAAATTAATCCATCCATGTTATTTTTTTTTTGTCACTGAGGTCTCGGTCACAGGTTTCTGGAGGGTTCCAACAGACTTGGAAATACAGTCAATGGCTTCCTATTTTTTCTTTATCGAGGACTTTCGAATTGAAGCTTTTGTCGAGGGCACCTCAGAGCTTATATTTGGCTTTTGGGAGTATGAGGATGTGCAGGTGAGACATTGCTCCCTGAACCTTCCTTTTTTGACAATGTAACAGAAAAAACAGCTTTTAATATAATAGAAAACAGAATCACTGTGTAATATGAAGAGTTCCTAAAAGAACCTCTGCCACAAACTTCCATCACACAATTGACAACTCTTCATAATGTTAGGGTTACCTACTCTTCTGGGGACCCTCCAGTCACTGTGAAGCACAGCAGAAATTTGATGTGAGAGAACAATGACATATTTTCTTTTTGTCACCAGTAACTCATTCTGTAAATGTAATAGAGTACTTTGTGATAATAAATGAAATCATTGTTTTAAAAAAGTACCTGGAAATTGTTTCTTTCTTCCTTAAATGTTTTTTGTTCTTTAAAGAGAACATTTGACTTTATCCTGCTTTTAATTTGCACAGATTTATGTTAATAACTGTCCACCTATAGTTCTTAAATTTTTATATTTACAATTACAATCCAAGTTTGCTCAGATTTACTCACATTTGATTTAAACAGGAATTTACTTGTGAATAAGATTACAGTTGTGGTAAATTTCTTCTGGTAGTTAAGATGTGCTGATGAGAAAGGACACCTTCACGGACACCGACTTGGTTATAAGAGCTGTTTATTGGAGAGAACAGTCAGGTATATATCGGACACTGCAGTCTGCCCGAGGGAGGTTTCGTGGTCCAGACGGTGAAGATCTCCAAAGTGCTTACTTTGGTAGCCCCTTTTATATGGTCAAGTAAACACATTCTTTTCTGATGACCTCATAACACAATATAGCCAACCAAATGGTATAGAGTCCAGTCCATTAGAAGAAGACCCATGAGCCTGTGGGCCCCAGGACTCCCTCTCAGCAGCTTCCCATACAGGAAAAAACAAGACATTCAGTCACGAGCACATGTAAACACAGGTGACAGGACACATATGGAACATGTGTGAGATGGCTCCAGGATGGCTGAAAAACAAGTTAAGGCCTTACAGAGGTCAAGGCCTGCAGAGAATAGATACACAGGCTTCAGATACTACACAGTCTTTATATTATGCAGCTCACATTCACATATAATATCACAGCCCTGGAGCAAAAGATGATGAGATTATTTAAGACAAGAAAAGATGATTCTGCATTTATTTTTTACCTGTAATTTCTATGGCCTTTTAAGTGGAATATTCACATATTTGTGAGGCATAAGTATTGATCTGATCTGCACACATAAATACAATCTTAAGGTTTAAAAGCTATGTTTATATTATTTAATTCAGCAGGAAAATTTTAGAATGCCAGTTGATCGTCTTGTGGATAAAAATGAAATCAGATTAGTACTTTTGTTTTATATTTATTTATTGCCTTACACAGCATACAATCTACGATTTTAAAATCAAGACCACAGAAATTAGTTGGAAGGCAATTAGCATGTAAAGGGAAATCTCATGACAAGAAAAAAAAAGTAATAATACATATATAAAAAGTATAATATATTATTGCATAGTTAAGAGAATTTAAACTATGAACATCTATCAGAAGTCTGTATAAAACTATAAAATTCTGCTGTACAAAGTAAAGTGTAAATGTGGGGGAAACCGCATTATGCACTTTCGCTTTAGCAACTCCTACAGGGTGTTTGGAAAGCAGTAATCACTAAATTGTTCAAAAACGGCCAGAATTCAAATTTAATAATTAATTTCTGGAGGTTTCAAACTGTTGGCTCAGAGCTGCATTTATGAAGGGGTGAAGAATTCCACAGAGGGATGCTTGGCACGGTTTGGGTTGAATCTTTTATTTTTTTTTACTCTCCCCCAGACTAGCGGGTGCTCTTGTTACCTGACCATCATGTGCAGTGATGCTTGAGTAATGCTTGTGCTGGTGAGGAGGGCCCCTAGGAGATGAGCCATGCTGTGCAGGGAGGAATGCTGCCTGCAAGTGTGAGTGATGGAAGAAAGCATCGAGCACAAGCTCAAAGCAAACATTAGTGCACTGTGCACAGACATGTAATAAAGTTAAATGTTGATTTATCTTACATCATATGTGGATATATTATGCACAATAAGTTAACAGATGGGATGTATTATGCACAATACATTAACAGACAGTGAAGGATGAATTTGACAGCAGCATCCCTTTATTCAAGTCAGGACAGTGTAGTTACAGGGCCATGAAAATGAATGACCTGAAAAAATGGCTGGTGCACAGACAGCATCTGTAGCTCCCTGGATACAGGTGCACATGAGTTTCCAGACTATTTTGACATGTTCAGCTTAAATGTATTATCATTGATGCCATATAAAATAAAACTAAATATAATTTACCTCCCCAGCTCCACATGCTGCACGTTCCACCACTTCTGTCACAGATGTTTCCCATCTTACCTTCATAACTAAATGACTATTCATTCAGCTCCATCAGTGTGTCATTGTCCACACTGATGGAAACAATACAAAACAATCAAATTAATGACATAACGTCAGTGGGTTTGATTTATTCTTTTATAGTCAACTCAAACAAGTTTTCTAATAACTGTAGAAAATAAAAGGAATCAGCAGATCGTGTGAAGCATGTTGGCTCTCCCATAGATCCAGCAGTATCTGGACTTTTTAAAGAGTTTGTCTCCACATTGGCACTGTATATGCTTAGGATTATTAATGAAAGTTGGAGCTGCACCAGCATGCATTTTATGAAGCTTCTCTAACTTCCAATTTTAGGCCAATCTCCAGGCTTTCCTTACTTTCCAAGGTTATGGAGAAAATAGTCTACTGCCACCACAGTACAAAAGTAGCTCTGGTGAAGGTCTTTATGATGTAGTGATATTTTCTGCTTACCTTTAACACAGTGGACCATCCTTCTGGGAAAATTCTTTTTGGCAGAACTGGGTGGACATCCAATGCTAAAGTGGTTTGAGTCCTACTTCTCAGGGAGAAAGTTTTGTGTTCGTGTGGGAGCAAATGACTCCTCTGTAGCTGCAGCTTTCCCGAAGTACCTCAAGGTTCAATTGTTGAGCCTTTTAACTTCTCGCTGGGCCTTTTGTCCCTTGCATCTATCCTCAGGAAATACAGCATCTCCTTTTATGCATATGACATTCAAATTCATGTGCCACTAAAATGGCAGAACTTATTTAATGTGGACCAAATTTTTGCGTGCATTGAAGAAATCAAGTCTTGGATGGCGTACATTTTATTGACAAAAAAGTTGAGGTTTTGATTTTTGATGCTGCCAGTTTTCATCCTAATATTTGGTTCTTTTAAATCAATATTTGAGGTCAAGGTAAACTTTTTGGGTTGTTTTTTTCCCCCAACCAAAACCAAACCAAACCAAACAAAATTGCATCTCCTCTGCTTTTTGGGCCCTTACATTGGGCTCAAGCATAATATCAGGAATATCCTATGGACAAAACAGCATATAGCACCTCAGTGAAATAACAAAAATATGTTTTTGCGCTAGAGCGTAAGGAAGAGGAAACCAAGGGGTCAAAACTAGAAAGTGTCAAAATCTGTGCTGCACGTTTCTTGTATGTGCCCTCTTTTATGCAGGTTAACGATTGCGTGATTGCGTGAGTATTGCGTCACTTCCTGTCTCTTCTATTGTTCGTTGGTTGCATTGTGCACGGGGTACCGTATTCACTTAATATTGAACACTTGGTGTGTTGTATTCACTTAATATTGAACACTTGGTGTGTTGTATTCACTTTACTTAAAATTTTGAACACTTGAGACATTCTAGTCACCTGATATCAACAGTAAGAAACAACCCATATTAAACAAATACAGGGCTTCGCCGATCACTAGCGTTAGCATGGCCTCACCGTCTGTTTCACCCGGTGTCTTTGTCTGTTCAGAGTGCGAAATGTTTAGTTACTCCTCTGCCTCCCTTAGTGAAGGGAACAGGTGCAGAAAGTGTAGTTTATTTATGGCTATGGAGGCGAGACTTAGCGAGCTTGAGACGCGGTTCCGCAGTTTGGAGTTAGCTGGAGTTGCGTCATGTAGCCAGGGTAAGCTAGCTGCTGCGGAGCCGCCTAGCGTAGCTACAGCTAGCGGTCCCCCGGCAGCAGCCGAGCAGCCGGCTAGCCAGGGCGGCTGGGTGACGGTTCGTAGGAAGCGTAGCCCAAAACAAAGGCCCACTTTGGTAGCCCCTTTTATATGGTCAAGTAAACACATTCTTTTCTGATGACCTCATAACACAATATAGCCAACCAAATGGTATAGAGTCCAGTCCATTAGAAGAAGACCCATGAGCCTGTGGGCCCCAGGACTCCCTCTCAGCAGCTTCCCATACAGGAAAAAACAAGACATTCAGTCACGAGCACATGTAAACACAGGTGACAGGACACATATGGAACATGTGTGAGATGGCTCCAGGATGGCTGAAAAACAAGTTAAGGCCTTACAGAGGTCAAGGCCTGCAGAGAATAGATACACAGGCTTCAGATACTACACAGTCTTTATATTATGCAGCTCACATTCACATATAATATCACAGCCCTGGAGCAAAAGATGATGAGATTATTTAAGACAAGAAAAGATGATTCTGCATTTATTTTTTAACCTGTAATTTCTATGGCCTTTTAAGTGGAATATTCACATATTTGTGAGGCATAAGTATTGATCTGATCTGCACACATAAATACAATCTTAAGGTTTAAAAGCTATGTTTATATTATTTAATTCAGCAGGAAAATTTTAGAATGCCAGTTGATCGTCTTGTGGATAAAAATGAAATCAGATAGTACTTTTGTTTTTATATTATTTATTGCCTTACACAGCATACAATCTACGATTTTAAAATCAAGACCACAGAAATTAGTTGGAAGGCAATTAGCATGTAAAGGGAAATCTCATGACAAGAAAAAAAAAGTAATAATACATATATAAAAAGTATAATATATTATTGCATAGTTAAGAGAATTTAAACTATGAACATCTATCAGAAGTCTGTATAAAACTATAAAATTCTGCTGTACAAAGTAAAGTGTAAATGTGGGGGAAACCGCATTATGCACTTTCGCTTTAGCAACTCCTACAGGGTGTTTGGAAAGCAGTAATCACTAAATTGTTCAAAAACGGCCAGAATTCAAATTTAATAATTAATTTCTGGAGGTTTCAAACTGTTGGCTCAGAGCTGCATTTATGAAGGGGTGAAGAATTCCACAGAGGGATGCTTGGCACGGTTTGGGTTGAATCTTTTATTTTTTTTACTCTCCCCCAGACTAGCGGGTGCTCTTGTTACCTGACCATCATGTGCAGTGATGCTTGAGTAATGCTTGTGCTGGTGAGGAGGGCCCCTAGGAGATGAGCCATGCTGTGCAGGGAGGAATGCTGCCTGGAAGTGTGAGTGATGGAAGAAAGCATCGAGCACAAGCTCAAAGCAAACATTAGTGCACTGTGCACAGACATGTAATAAAGTTAATGTTGATTTATCTTACATCATATGTGGATATATTATGCACAATAAGTTAACAGATGGGATGTATTATGCACAATACATTAACAGACAGTGAAGGATGAATTTGACAGCAGCATCCCTTTATTCAAGTCAGGACAGTGTAGTTACAGGGCCATGAAAATGAATGACCTGAAAAAATGGCTGGTGCACAGACAGCATCTGTAGCTCCCTGGATACAGGTGCACATGAGTTTCCAGACTATTTTGACATGTTCAGCTTAAATGTATTATCATTGATGCCATATAAATAAAACTAAATATAATTTACCTCCCCAGCTCCACATGCTGCACGTTCCACCACTTCTGTCACAGATGTTTCCCATCTTACCTTCATAACTAAATGACTATTCATTCAGCTCCATCAGTGTGTCATTGTCCACACTGATGGAAACAATACAAAACAATCAAATTAATGACATAACGTCAGTGGGTTTGATTTATTCTTTTATAGTCAACTCAAACAAGTTTTCTAAAACTGTAGAAAATAAAAGGAATCAGCAGATCGTGTGAAGCATGTTGGCTCTCCCATAGATCCAGCAGTATCTGGACTTTTTAAAGAGTTTGTCTCCACATTGGCACTGTATATGCTTAGGATTATTAATGAAAGTTGGAGCTGCACCAGCATGCATTTTATGAAGCTTCTCTAACTTCCAATTTTAGGCCAATCTCCAGGCTTTCCTTACTTTCCAAGGTTATGGAGAAAATAGTCTACTGCCACCACAGTACAAAAGTAGCTCTGGTGAAGGTCTTTATGATGTAGTGATATTTTCTGCTTACCTTTAACACAGTGGACCATCCTTCTGGGAAAATTCTTTTTGGCAGAACTGGGTGGACATCCAATGCTAAAGTGGTTTGAGTCCTACTTCTCAGGGAGAAAGTTTTGTGTTCGTGTGGGAGCAAATGACTCCTCTGTAGCTGCAGCTTTCCCGAAGTACCTCAAGGTTCAATTGTTGAGCCTTTTAACTTCTCGCTGGGCCTTTTGTCCCTTGCATCTATCCTCAGGAAATACAGCATCTCCTTTTATGCATATGACATTCAAATTCATGTGCCACTAAAATGGCAGAACTTATTTAATGTGGACCAAATTTTTGCGTGCATTGAAGAAATCAAGTCTTGGATGGCGTACATTTTATTGACAAAAAAGTTGAGGTTTTGATTTTTGATGCTGCCAGTTTTCCTAATATTTGGTTCTTTTAAATCAATATTTGAGGTCAAGGTAAACTTTTTGGGTTGTTTTTTTCCCCCAACCAAAACCAAACCAAACCAAAACAAATTGCATCTCCTCTGCTTTTTGGGCCCTTACATTGGGCTCAAGCATAATATCAGGAATATCCTATGGACAAAACAGCATATAGCACCTCAGTGAAATAACAAAAATATGTTTTTGCGCTAGAGCGTAAGGAAGAGGAAACCAAGGGGTCAAAACTAGAAAGTGTCAAAATCTGTGCTGCACGTTTCTTGTATGTGCCCTCTTTTATGCAGGTTAACGATTGCGTGATTGCGTGAGTATTGCGTCACTTCCTGTCTCTTCTATTGTTCGTTGGTTGCATTGTGCACGGGGTACCGTATTCACTTAATATTGAACACTTGGTGTGTTGTATTCACTTAATATTGAACACTTGGTGTGTTGTATTCACTTTACTTAAAATTTTGAACACTTGAGACATTCTAGTCACCTGATATCAACAGTAAGAAACAACCCATATTAAACAAATACAGGGCTTCGCCGATCACTAGCGTTAGCATGGCCTCACCGTCTGTTTCACCCGGTGTCTTTGTCTGTTCAGAGTGCGAAATGTTTAGTTACTCCTCTGCCTCCCTTAGTGAAGGGAACAGGTGCAGAAAGTGTAGTTTATTTATGGCTATGGAGGCGAGACTTAGCGAGCTTGAGACGCGGTTCCGCAGTTTGGAGTTAGCTGGAGTTGCGTCATGTAGCCAGGGTAAGCTAGCTGCTGCGGAGCCGCCTAGCGTAGCTACAGCTAGCGGTCCCCCGGCAGCAGCCGAGCAGCCGGCTAGCCAGGGCGGCTGGGTGACGGTTCGTAGGAAGCGTAGCCCAAAACAAAGGCCCACGGTGCACCACCAACCGCTTCCCGTGGCTAACCGCTTTTCCCCACTCGGCGACACACCCGCTGAGAAACCGACCCTGGTAATTGGCGACTCTGTTTTGCGCCACGTGAAGCCAACTCCAGCGACCATAGTTAAGTGCATTCCGGGGGCCAGAGCGGGCGACATAGAAGCAAATTTATGGCTGCTGGCGAGACGTAATCGTAAATTTGGTAAAGTTATTATTCACGTCGGAGCCAACGACACCCGGCTTCGTCAGTCGGAGGTCACTAAAATTAACTTGAAGTCGGTGTGTAACTACGCAAAAACGATGTCGGACTCCGTAGCATTCTCTGGTCCCCTCCCCAATCTGGCCAGCAATGAGATGTTTAGCCGCATGTTGTCGCTCGTCCGCGCTGGCTGTCACGGTGGTGCCCCGATAACCAGGTGGCATTTATAGACAATTGGAGCACCTTCTGGGGAAAACCTGGTCTGATTAGGAGAGACGGTGTCCATCCCACACGGGATGGTGCTTCTCTCATTTCTAGTAATCTGGCTAATTTTATTAGACCCAAAGTGACCTGACAACCCAGGGTCCAGACCAGGATGCAGAGTTGTGGTCTTACACACCTCTCTGCTGCTTCCTTAGAACCCTCATCCACCAACAATAACATATTTAACACTATAGAGGTAGTCTCTGTTCCACGGTTAAAGGTTCACCAAGCACAGAGCAGGGGAGCGGTCAATCACCATAATCTTATTACAATTAATACTGAAGCACAAGTTGGAGAAACTAATATCACAATTAAGTGTGGACTGTTAAATATTAGATCTCTTTTGTGTAAATCCCTGTTAGTGCACGACCTGATATAAATCATCACATTGATTTATTTTGTCTTACCGAGACCTGGCTTCAGGAGGAGGAGTATGTGAGCTTAAATGAATCTACTCCTCCTACCCATCTGAATTATCATATTCCTCGTGTTACTGGTCGAGGAGGGGGAGTGGGAGCAATCTATCACTCCAAGTTATTAATTAATCCCAGACCAAAACATAGCTTCAGTTCATTTGAAAGCCTGACTCTTGGCATCACTCATCTGAACTGGAGGACAGAAAAGCCACTTCTGTTTGTAGTTGTATATCGGCCCCCTGCTGGTCCACATTCAGAGTTCCTGTCTGAGTTCTCTGACTTCTTATCTGACTTGGTCCTTAGAACGGAAAAAGTCATTATCATTGGAGACTTTAACATCCATATAGACGTTATAAATGACAGCTTTAGAAATGGCTTCACTTCATTACTTGAGTCAGTTGGTTTCCTCCAGCAGATAAACCAACCAACTCACAGCTTTAACCACACCCTAGATCTAGTTCTGACTTATGGTGTTGAGGTAGAACATGTGTCAGTGTTCCCTCAGAACCCAGTCCTGTCAGACCATTCTTTGATCACTTTTACATTTATGATTAAGGATTCTTCTATGCTCAGAACAAAGTCTTACTATAGCAGATGTCTTTCAGATAATGCTGTAGCTAAGTTTAAGGAAGTGATCCCTGTGCTGATCCCAGGACCACCGTGTGTTTCCCCAGGGATCAATCATTATAATCTTAGCCCTGCTGAGGTTGACTCTATTGCTGAAGGTGCAGCAACTCACTGAGAATCACGCTTGATTCTGTTGCCCCCTGAAAAAGAAAATAGTAAATCAGAGGAGGTGTGCCCCCTGGTATAATTCACATATCAGGACCCTCAAGCAGAAAGTGCGAAGACTGGAAAGGAAGTGGCATTCTTGTAAAATAGACAGCTACCATGTAGCCTGGAAAGACTGTCTATTAGTTTACAAAAAGGCCCTTCGCGCGCAAGCTAGAACAGCTTATTTTTCTTCTTTGATTGAGGAAAATAAGAACAACCCCAGGTTTTCTTCAGCACTGTGGCCAAATTAACCAAGAGTCACAGTGTTTTAGATCCACGTATCCCTTCTTCCCTTAGTGGTGAAGACTTCATGAGCTTCTTCACTGATAAAGTTCTAGCTATCAGAGAGAAAGCTAACCAGGCCATCCCAACAACTGGACCATCACCAGATGTGCCGACTGTGGGAACATACAGGGTCTCCAACGAGCCCTTAAGCTCCTTCAGCCCTATATATTTTTCTGAGGCGTCATCGCTAATTCAGAAATCCAAGACCACCACGTGTCTTTTAGATCCCATCCCAACACACCTGTTGAAGGATATTCTACCACTGATAGGCAGTTCTATCCTGGACCAGATCAATGGTTCTTTAGTGTCAGGTTATGTACCCCGGTCCTACAAGGTGGCAGTGATTAAGCCGTTGCTTAAAAAACCATCACTGGATCCCGATGTCTTAGCAAATTATAGGCCAATATCCAACCTTCCTTTTATCTCTAAAGTTCTAGAGAAGGTGGTGGTGACTCAGTTACTGGAGCACCTGCAGAGGAACAGCCTGTTTGAGATGTTTCAGTCAGGCTTTAGAGCTCACCACAGCACAGAAACAGCACTTCTTAAAGTCACTAATGATCTTCTCATAGCTTCCGATCATGGACTGGTCTCTATGCTGGTTCTGCTGGACCTCAGTGCTGCTTTAGATACAGTTGATCACAGCATCCTGTTACAGAGACTGGAACATGTGATTGGGATTATAGGGACAGCACTAGACTGGTTTAGATCATACTTATCTGATAGATACCAGTTTGCCCATGTCGAAATCCCCACCGAACACACGGGGGCTGGCAAGGTTGGGCTCGGCTCGGGGAGAAAGCGGGAGAGATGGTTCTGATGGAGCAGCCCCACCGGGGTCGCTGCCTAGCTTCGGAATAATGGAAGCCAAAACGGTTGCCATGGCGGACATCTGGTTGGAGAGGGCGGACAGGGTACTGGAGGTGGTCTGAGAGGAGCTCTGGAGCTCGGAAATCTTCCCCTGGATTGTGGGGAAGGCCTTGGTTAGCTCCGACTGAAGGGAGGAGAGCTGGGCAGAGTGGGCCTCCACTCTACTTTCGAGGGGGGAGGGTAACGTGGGGGTCCTAGGGCCGCCGGTTGCCCCGGGGTTCCACCTTGACTCATCTTGGCTTGATCTTTCTGTTACGCTCGAGAGGACTGGCGGTCAAGTGTGGCGGAACCCCAAAGAAGGCAGACAGACACGGGAATTAAAAGTAAACTCTGAAGGTTTAATGAAGCAAAAAAAAACCAGGAGGGAAGAAACTAAATGAGAGAGGCCGAGACAAACTATTGATGCGTGATGCGGCAGACGAACCAAGTTCGAGATCCAGGGGCGAGAGTCTGTGGGGGAGTCCAAGTGTCCAGAGGATAGGAGAAATCCGTCCGAGGAAGGGGAAGAGGAAGAGGTCAGAGGAAGAGGGGCTAGGCAGGTTGCAGAGGAGTTGCAGAGGAGTTGCAGAGGAGTCGCTGGAAGACGCAGGGAGTCGCTGGGGAGCCTGGAGAGATGCTGGGTCCACGGGACGTGTTGCCAAAAACATCAGTAAGATCAAGCACTGGCCTGAGTGCATAGGGGCCTTTTATGGGTGCAGAGTCGTTTGGGCGGATTGGGTGCAGCTGCAGGAGAGGGCCCAGGTGGTGGTGGTTGAGCTGATTGCCCAGGAGGAGGTGGGGCCAGAGTAGGAGTCACAACACTTTTTTTTTTTTTACTCTCCCCCAGACTAGCGGGTGCTCTTGTTACCTGACCATCATGTGCAGTGATGCTTGAGTAATGCTTGTGCTGGTGAGGAGGGCCCCTAGGAGATGAGCCATGCTGTGCAGGGAGGAATGCTGCCTGCAAGTGTGAGTGATGGAAGAAAGCATCGAGCACAAGCTCAAAGCAAACACTGGTGCACTGTGCACAGACATGTAATAAAGTTAAATGTTGATTTATCTTACATCATATGTGGATATATTATGCACAATAAATTAACAGATGGGATGTATTATGCATAATACATTAACAGACAGTGAAGGATGAATTTGACAGCAGCATCCTTTTATTCAAGTCAGGGCAGTGTAGTTACAGGGCCATGAAAATGAATGACCTGAAAAAATGGCTGGTGCACAGACAGCATCTGTAGCTCCCTGGATACAGGTGCACATGAGTTTCCAGACTATTTTGACATGTTCAGCTTAAATGTATTATCATTGATGCCATATAAAATAAAACTAAATATAATTTACCTCCCCAGCTCCACATGCTGCACGTTCCACCACTTCTGTCACAGATGTTTCCCATCTTACCTCATAACTAAATGACTATTCATTCAGCTCCATCAGTGTGTCATTGTCCACACTGATGGAAACAATACAGAACAATCAAATTAATGTCATAACGTCAGTGGGTTTGATTTATTCTTTTATAGTCAACTCAAAGAAGCTTTCTAATAACTGTAGAAAATAAAAGGAATCAGCAGATCGTGTGAAGCCTGTTGGCTCTCCCATAGATCCAGCAGTATCTGGACTTTTTAAAGAGTTTGTCTCCACATTGGCACTGTATATGCTTAGGATTATTAATGAAAGTTGGAGCTGCACCAGCATGCATTTTATGAAGCTTCTCTAACTTCCAATTTTAGGCCAATCTCCAGGCTTTCCTTACTTTCCAAGGTTATGGAGAAAATAGTCTACTGCCACCACAGTACAAAAGTAGCTCTGGTGAAGGTCTTTATGATGTAGTGATATTTTCTACTTACCTTTAACACAGTGGACCATCCTTCTGGGAAAATTCTTTTTGGCAGAACTGGGTGGACATCCAATGCTAAAGTGGTTTGAGTCCTACTTCTCAGGGAGAAAGTTTTGTGTTCGTGTGGGAGCAAATGACTCCTCTGTAGCTGCAGCTTTCCCGAAGTACCTCAAGGTTCAATTGTTGAGCCTTTTAACTTCTCGCTGGGCCTTTTGTCCCTTGCATCTATCCTCAGGAAATACAGCATCTCCTTTTATGCATATGACATTCAAATTCATGTGCCACTAAAATGGCAGAACTTATTTAATGTGGACCAAATTTTTGCGTGCATTGAAGAAATCAAGTCTTGGATGGCGTACATTTTATTGACAAAAAAGTTGAGGTTTTGATTTTTGATGCTGCCAGTTTTCATCCTAATATTTGGTTATTTTAAATCAATATTTGAGGTCAAGGTAAACTTTTTGGGTTGTTTTTTTCCCCAACCAAAACCAAACCAACCAAACAAAATTGCATCTCCTCTGCTTTTGGGCCCTTACATTGGGCTCAAGCATAATATCAGGAATATCCTATGGACAAAACAGCATATAGCACCTCAGTGAAATAACAAAAATATGTTTTTGCGCTAGAGCGTAAGGAAGAGGAAACCAAGGGGTCAAAACTAGAAAGTGTCAAAATCTGTGCTGCACGTTTCTTGTATGTGCCCTCTTTTATTTTGAAAGTCTTGTTTTCCTCCAGTGTGTAGTCAGTTTCACTCCCACCCCCTTAATTGATTGCTTATGTAGTTCACCTGTGTCATACTTCCTGGAGGAGCTAGTGATACCCTATCAGCCCAATAGACCGCTCCGCTCTCAGAATGCTGGTCTACTTGTGGTTCCCAGAGTTTCCAGGAGTAGAATGGGGGGCCGAGCATTTAGCTACCAGGCCCCCCTGCTATGGAACCAGCTCCCTGTCCAGGTACGGGAGGCTGACTCCATCGCTACTTTTAAGATCAGACTCAAAACCTACCTCTTTGAAAAAGCTTACTGTTACTAATTCAGTAGTTCCAGTTACTATGATAGACAGACAAATTATCATACTTAGGGGGTCGTCTAATCGTTAGGTCACATCTTAGTTATGCTGTTATAGGCCAAGGCTGCCGGGGTCCGGAAACATGATCACCTGACAGGCCTCTGTCACTCCACTGGGTCATGGTTTCCTCTCCTTTCCTCTCCTTTCCTCTCCTCATCAAGCAGACTAGTTATGCTGATTCTTGTGTAGTTTTTCTGCTTCTCCCCCCCCACCTCTATTTATTTACAGGTATCACTGCCATCGGAGCTGCATAATGACCGCCGGCCCCGTTGAAGTGATTGTGCATCATATTTTTTGTGTGTGTTTCTGTGCTCTGTGCCTCTCCTCTCCCTCTCCTCTCCCCCTCCTTCTCCTTTCCTCTCCCTCTCCTCTTCTTTCCTCTCCTCTTTCCCCTCCTCCTCCTTCTCCTCTACCTCCCCTTCACTCTACCTCTCCTCTCCTCTTCCCCTCTCCTCTCCTACCTATCCTATCCTCTACCTGTCCTCCCTCCTCTCCTCTCTCTTTACCCAGCCGGCCATCAGCAGGAGGGTCCCCCTACATGAGCCTGGTCCTGCTCAAGGTTTCTTCCTGTTAAAGGGGAGTTTTTCCTTGCCACTGTTGCTTGTCTGGGGTCAGGCCCTGGGGTTCTGGAAAGCGCCTTGAAACAATTTTGATTGTATAAGATGCTATATAAATAAAGATTGATTGATTGATTGATATTTTGAAAGTCTTGTTTTCCTCCAGTGTGTAGTCAGTTTCACTCCCACCCCCCTTAATTGATTGCTTATGTAGTTCACCTGTGTCATACTTCCCGTTTATTTAAACCTGTCCCACCATGTCTTCCCTGCCTGAATATCCTTGTATTGCAGTATCTGAGCCTTGTTTGGTTTGTGTGTGTTCTTCCTATGTGGATTTTTGCCTGCCTGTTGCGGTTTTGTTGCCTGTGTAGTATCTGACCCGCTCTGTGCAGGCCTTTACGTCTGAAAGGCCGCAATGTGTTTAGCAGGCAGCCTAAGTACCATATTAGGACATGCTCCACATGTGTGTCCTGTGTCTTCTTCCTTTATGTAAGAGAAGCTGCTAAGAGATGACACAGGAGCCTGTGGGCCCCTGGTTGTTCTCCATATGAGGATGTATAGCATGAAGCCTTTTCAACATTCCCTTTTTTGGTACTAACTGAACGCTATACCACTGGGTTGGCCATACTGTATATCGTGAGGTCATCAGAAAAGAATGTGTTTACTTGGCTGTATAAGAAGGAGGTGTCGAAGTAGACACCTCGGAGTTCTTCACCAACGGGACCGCGAAACCTCCCTCAGACACCTGCAGCGTCCGATTAATACCTGACTGTTCTCTCCAATAAACATCTTTGATAACCAAGTCGGTGTCTGCGAAGCTTCCTTCCTCATCAACACATCTCGGCTACCACCAGGAGAAAATTCACAACACCTGATTCTTTGAGCCATTTTTTATCTCCTGCTTTGCATCAGAATAAAGGTTTTGCACGCTGGACTTTGTTCTCCCTCTTCAGCTGTTGGGTCTACTTAACGAGAAAGTTCATCACTAAGGGAACCTCAGAGTTGCTGATAAAGGCTGCTAATGTTTAAATTATCATGTGTCCATCTCAAACCTTCTCAACTCTGCTATTGTGTGTTCCAAAATACATATGCACATACCAAAGTGTCCACGCACACACATTAGCTTAACGCATTCAAATGGGACTAATGAGATGGCATGACTAATATCTCTTCTGTCCCTTCTTCAAGCGAGGGCTTACTGTGGTCTGTCAAGAAAATGAATCAGTCAGTGTTGTTGCTATGGTGATCAAAGCCTTCAGTGCTTCTTTTAAGTGTCTATTGCCGAAAATATGCTCTTTAACCATCAAAAAAGACCTGTTGGGATATTGAGACATGCACACACAGTCAAATCATCTACACAAACAAAAATACTTCGCAAAAATACAAAGTAACAAATGTATAATGAGAACACCTACAGTATAATCACTGGATTACATATGAGAGATTCCTGTTGCAACAGTTCGTTGGATATTCAGTTGCTGTGAGAAATACAAAGAAACAGATATTCAGGTGCTGTTGCTGCACTTATCTTTTGGGCCTATCCTCAAATCACAAGGCCTCCTGGGGGTGGCACAAGTGCGCCATTGGAGGGGGTAAATGGGGCACCTGGAAAATCTGTCCAATTAGAAACCCACACACACTGATAGGTAGCTTAGTAGCACTGCCAGAGCCAATCTGACGATCAGAGAGGCCAAAGATGCACATAAGAGGGGCTTAGAGAACTGCTTTGAGACAAATCCAGACAGATGTGGTGAGGGGTCCAGCATATAACATCCGGCAACCATTTGTTTTGAGGTGCTGTTACTAGAGAGAGCCTGACCACATCCACCAGATACAGCTGGTGGGTGTTTCACCAACATTTACAACCAGTCCCTAAGTCAGACTGTTGTGTTCCTCTGCTGGAAATTCTCCATTGTTGCCCCACTCCCTAAGATGAACACACACATCACTAACCCTGGCAGGACTAAGAGCTGCATGGAGGATGTCCAAATGTCCTACATGATCCGATGTCCCATATGGAGCAGCAGGGGTAATCACAGATGGGGACGAGTCTGCATACCAGGACAAAGCAGAATGGTTAACAGCATGGTGCACAGAATGCGGCCAATCAGCCACTGTTTATTGGAGGGGATTATGTGGAGAGGGTCTCCATCCTTTGGTTCCTGGGTGTGTACTTTGAGGAAAACCTGAACTGGAGCACCACCACAACCACCAGCAAAGGCACAGCAGAGACTCTATTTACTGATGACTCTCAGGAATAACCTCCTCTCCCATAGACTGCTTTTACAAATGCTCCATAGAGAGCATCCTCAAACACTGCATCTGCGTGTGGTTCAGGAAGGTGCTCCGCAGAATCATGGCAAAGTGCCCCTATGCATGTCAGTTCAGGAAAATCCTTCGGTCTAAGTGGCAAATGTGTGCTGAGTCTCAGAGTGACTTCAGTGTTAGTATTCACCTTTTTTAACCATTAACACCATCCTGAACAATCAGACCAATGGCCTCAGTTGCAGTGCTGCTGAACAGCCATCAGCAGGAGGGTCCCCCTACATGAGCCTGGTCCTGCTCAAGGTTTCTTCCTGTTAAAGTGGAGTTTTTCCTTGCCACTGTTGCTTGTTGGGGGTTAAGCCCTGGGATTCTGGAAAGCACCTTGAAACAATTTTGATTGTAAAAGACGCTATATAAATAAAGATTGATTTGATTTGACTTGATTTGGTTTGAACACATTCTCTTGAATAATATCCACACTTTGCAGCTCTGCGGCTGATTTGTGGTCTTTGCAAATCAGGGAAAGTTCAACTGTAGCAACTGGCTTCAACATTTCTTACTGTGTTGTGTCCTCTGGCTCCAGACTCCCTAAACTCATTCTGTAGTTGCAGCAATCTGATGCCCAATGAGCTGGGGGATAAAGGGTGCAGTGAAGGGACACATAGGTAGGCAGCCAAAGAAGCTCACAGACAAACACAAACTCACAAAAGATTACAATGTTATTCCCATGACCTGCTGACCACAGTGGTGCTGGATGCTACCACATAAAATGTAAATGGAATACATATGCTGGGAGGTTAGGCCATACATTTCTTCACATATGGCCCTGCTCCACCACCATCGCACTCAGCACCGGTGAGCCACAAGGCTGTGTGCTGAGTCCATTCCTCTATTCTCTCTCAACCCATGACTGCAGGCCTGTGCATAGATCCAACTTCATCATCAAGTTTAGGGATAATACCACGGTGATTGGTGTCATCAGCAACAACAATGAGGCTGCCTATAGAGAAGAGGTACAGCACCTGACCAGATGGTGCGCTGAAAATAACCTGCTCTTCAACACCAGCAAAACCTAAGAATTCATTGTGGACTTCAGGAAAGTGAGAGGAGGCACACATGACCCTATCCACATTGAAGGGAGGGCCGTCAAACGTGTCTCCAGCTTCAAGTTTCTGGGGACCCACATCTCAGAGAACATGTCCTGGACAACAAACATCTCCAGCCTTATTAAAAGCCTCTTCTTCCTAAGGACACTGAAGAAAAACCATGTGTCCTTCCTGGTGAACTTTTACCGCTGTGCGATAGAAAGCATTCTAACAAACTGTGTACCGGTAACCCAAGGTAAGTTTTCCGTGTCAACTGGACTGTTTTTCTTCTCTTTAAGACGTTTCACCTTCTATCCAGAAGGCTTCATCAGTTCCTTTAAGACCTCAAAAAACGAGACACCAGCAAAGAAGAGGAGGAGAGAAACAAACTCCACATCGTTTTGATCTATCTGTACGGGGTCTCTGAGAAATTTAGGAGGAAAAACAGTCCACTTGACACAGAAAACTTACCTTGGATAACTATGAACTGGATGATTGAGAATCTGCACAGACTGTGTAACTGTGTAAAAGTCTTGTATGGAAGCTGTACTATCGCTGAGTGCAAGGATTTTTAGCGGGCGGTGAACCCTCAGGACAAGGTCCAGCAGTCTGAGGAACAGCTTCTTCTCCAGAGCTTTGTCCTTGCTGAACTCCAGCTGACCCCACAGAACACACCACTTCACAGGCCCACCTCAGATCAAAAGACTTTTTCACTTCACTACAATACATTAGTTTACGCAATAACACAATATAGCTTAATAACCCATATAACTACTGTTAACACTTATTTATGCACATTTATGCACTTTAATTTAACTTATCTGTACATTTCCTAATTTATCATTTGCACATTTCATCTAGCTTGCTGTAAATAGTTTCTGCACTTTACAGATGGATATGTGCATTAAATGTAACTATTGTAACTATTGTAAAAATATACACTATACATGAGGCATTTATTTACTTATTATTATAATACCTGCACTTGCTGCTCTTTTTGCAGTTCTGGTTAGATGCCTTGATTTTGTTTCTCTGATACAGTTTGCCTGATACAGCTGCACAGCAGTCGGTTTGGAGCTTTCTAGCAGGTATGCTATTCTTTAAAAATGAAAGTGACATTTCACAGTGGGGTTTGTTGTTATTTAGAGTCACAACTAACAGCTTTATTAACAAGTAGAACAAAATACATGTAAATCACTTTATTATGATGACACAGCACTAAAATCTGGAATATTAAAAAAAGGCATTGCAAGCTGAAAAAAATTTGATTATGTTAATATAATTGCATGGAAGATAATTCATGCCATTTGGCAGTTACCTGAACAGGTTCTTTGTGTTGTCTCAAGTTGTACGAAAATATTTTACTCTTGATTCCTCGTGTCCTGACTTATTCATATCGATCCATTACTTTAGACATGAGCTACAAGACACAATAATTACTGTAGTTTTCACCCTTTCTCAGCTGCAGGTTTCGTCGTCAACAGAGAAATTTGAGTTTTCCCTCCTTCCTTTCTTAACTTTTAATGTCTATTTGTGCTCTCCTTACTTGTCTGATGCCCATGCGTCAGGTTGCAACAAAGAAACAGAAACCAAAACGAAACCAAAAAGAGGAACGACAAGATCGAGATAAGCCATGGCATGTACTTCCGTCTTCGTTACAAAACACGAAGTACAAAACATGTAGAAAAGAATAAGAAGACGCAATAGAATAATTAATGCCTGGTTATAGTGTATATGTACGTCATATATAGTATTCATGTATCTGAAATTGATACTAAAAACACTGTCCACCTAAGCAGCTAGCTAATGATGCGCATGCGTAATGCGCTGTCTTCGGCGTTACATCCGTAAAAGTTACTTCTGGGTCTTTGTTTCAACTTTAAGGTCGATACTTTAAAGCTGTTTGTGGGTCAAAAATCAAACGTTTTGATCGCAACAACTGACTGCGCTTTTCTGTGTTTTGGGGGGACAGAAGTTGTGCTGTGTAGAAAGATGAAGCTTCGTGGTGCTCATCTGTGCTTGTTCCTGTTTCTGATCGAGGGCTCTTGGGGTGACACGCCAGCAAACTGCACCTATGAAGACCTGTTGGGGACATGGGTGCTGCAGATGTCCAAAGGAGGACACGACCGCTCCGTCAACTGCTCCGCTGAAGGTAAAAGATTCTTGACACCAAGGTGATTTTTCACCAACGTGATTTTCTGCACTGTGAAAGAAATAATATCCATGTGTGCTACATGAATCACATGCCAGAATAATCTGCTGTGTTGTGTCTCTGTCAAGAATCATTGAGTGTCTCGAAGGCGCTTCCATATTAAATGAATTATTATTCATAGTATCAGTAGCATATAAGCGAAATATTATCACGTGGTTATATGATAACTATCTTTATATCAAGAAGAATGAGTTGATCAGTGACATTGAAGACATTGGAGATTAATTGAAACCTGATTTAAAGATCTGATATTTGAAAACTAATTGAAATAAAGATCTGCCTTCTAAAAAGGTCATTTGTTGCTTCTGGCCTCCTCAGCTATAGGAGAGAGCAGCTGGACTGTGACTTTGGAGAAACTGTCTGTCGCCACTGACCAACTGGGGAATTCTGGGTTTTTTACCCTGATTTACAACCAGGGTTTTGAGTTGGTCATCAATGGGTACAAGTTGTTCGCCTTCTTTAAGGTAAATGTGTTCATTAAAAAACAAATTCACGAATTTGTTTTCTATGAACTGCATAATATGCAAGTCTTGTACAGTCTTTAAGCTTGTCTCATGTCATGGACGATACATTCTCCTGGCCGGATCATAGCAAATTTTACTTTATTTCACTTTAACTGAGTTGTATCAAACAGGAAGTGTTTCCATGTTTGCTTAATGCAGCAGTGTCTCATTGATCCCATGACACTGAGTTGCATGAAGGTTTGCAAATGACTTTTAGTTTTACATCCTTGTTAACTTGTTCTGATTTAGGTTTCCGTATTCACAGCTTAAGTGTAAATTGTGACGCTCACCTTTATCTACGCTGGCAGTACACAGAACAAGGCTCCAAGGTGATCAGCTACTGTGACCAGACCCTGCCAGGGTGGGCTCATGATGTTCTTGGGCACAACTGGGCCTGTTTCACAGGGAAGAAAGTGAAATCAGTACCACCACGAGCAAATTACAGATCACTCCACAACAGTGGGTATGTACATTATGAAGGATACAGCCCCCAAAAATGTTTTGAGAAAAATGGTAAAGTAGTTTTCATGTATCGCACTAATTCTAGGATCATTTCCTTTAATTGTTGAAACAAAATGCTTTCACAAAAACTTACAACTTCTCAGAAAATTAAATTAGCAAATTTCTCATTGTCCCTGTTTACTCCATGTAAAGGCAGTTTGCATAAAAGTCCTGCAAATAACGGAATAAAGAGCTCTTTATAAGATAATGAAGCAGTAATACCACCC
This sequence comes from Takifugu flavidus, assembly GCF_003711565.1. NCBI lineage: Eukaryota > Metazoa > Chordata > Actinopteri > Tetraodontiformes > Tetraodontidae > Takifugu > Takifugu flavidus. Next base: position 10,095,785 of record NC_079531.1, on the reverse strand, counting down.
CCCCCCCCCAGGTTGCTTCAGGTGCTGTATAAACATAATGTGGACTTCATTGAAACCATTAACAAGGTCCAGAGTTCCTGGAAGGCTGTACCTTACCCAGAGCTTGAAACATTCACTCGGGAGGAGCTGTTCAACCGCGCCGGGGGCTTTGCCTCCCGTATCCCCATGTGAGTATTTTCACATCAATCTCAAATCAATCTTTATTTATAGAGCATCTGTTACAATCAAGATTGTTTCTAGGCGCTTTAAAGAATCCCAGGGCCTGACCCCCAACAAGCATTAATTATAACAAAGTGCTGGTGTAGGAGTTGAGTGGGTCAGCAGGGTTGGAGGTCAGCAGGTCAGCATACAGCTATAATGGCTGTGATACCTGTAGAATTGGATACAGAAAGAGAGAGAGGGGAAAAGAAGCAGAGAAACTACAGAAGAAAACATACACATACAGGAGGCAGAATATCCGCTGGTTTAGCCACATGTTTAAAAGAGAGTCCCAGGTACTATAACAACAATGGCGTATTGGCTTATTACACCTGAAACTATAGTTTCAGGTGTAATTTCATTTTATATGTATTATTGTATGTCATTTTATAGCAGCTTTCCATTTGCAGTATTGAAATTGTGCATTAAGACTTGGACATCTTTCCAGCTAAATGAGTACAGGCTGCCAGCAACATAGTTTAATACTGTATATGTGCAATTATAATTATATTATTATTACTATTTAAAACAATAATAATACATATAAGCACATTTCTAAACCCTCAAGGAAACTTTATAGAGACATAATACAGCAGAGAGAGGGAGCAGATTTTTCATACGTCTGCTGGGAGAGTTCCACAGTTGGGGATTAGAGCGCCTGAAAGCTTGGCTCCTTGTGGTGTGGGTTCGGTGAGGTGGCTAGAGGACCAAGATTGGAGTGAGCGGGATATGGAGAAGATGACAGATACGGGGGGCCCAAGGTTGTAGATAGCCTTAGATGTACACAGCAGGATTTTATCTACAGTATATTTGATCCGGAACCAATAGAGTAGTTGGAGGAGGAGGGAGATGTGGTGGAATGAGGGAGTTCTGGCAAAGATAAAAGTAACAGAAAGGTGCTGTTTGGATTTTTGATGGAGACCAAAGAGAAGGGAGTCACACTAGTCAATACAGGAGGTGAGCAGGCTGTGGATGAGGATAGAAGTGGCATGTTTGGTGAGGGCAGGGTACAGATGGTTATTGTTGCACATAAATAAAAATATGTAGAGTGAAATGATAGTGAACTATCAAAGATGACACCCAAGTTCTTCACCTGGGGGTGAAGAGCAGAGCTGTTGACCGAAGCAGTGGAAATGCATGTTGAATTTATGGTAGATATTATCAAGAGGAAAGTGGTAGGTGATGAAAAGTAGGCGACAAAGGAGGGCTTAGATTTCTGGGGGGGCCAATGAGTTGGACACTGGAAAAGGGCTGACAGTGTGGGAGAAACTCAGAGGACTAGAGACACCAAGAGTAGAACTGAGGTTGCTGGTGGAATCTAACCCTATCCCTAACCTGGGTAGAGGGTTTGGGAGAGGCTGGGGCTTTTAGGGTTTTGTTGAGTTTTTTAACACACAATGTCCTTCATTCTGAAAATCTGTGAATTATTAAAGTGTGAACAATTGATTTGTGTTACTTCAGACGTGTTCATCCAACAAATGTGGATGCTGAGTTGGCCAAGAAGGCAGCAGCTCTGCCGGAGCTCTGGGACTGGCGGAACGTGGAGGGAGTTAACTTTGTCAGCCCTGTGCGAAACCAAGGTGAAAACTAAACACACACATACATGTATGTACATACGTACAGTACATGCATGTAAATATGTACAGACATACGTACATATGTGTACATATGTATATATATACATATGTACAGTATGTACATGTATCTACATTTGAAGCACACCATTTGAAAATCCAGGGCAGACTGAACCAGCAGCTTCACAGCTACTTTCATTCCCTGCCTGTGTGTTTGTGCACAGCCTGAGAGCGCAGGTGGACATTCAAGTGTCTGAAGAGCCTCTGTAGAGCTTCAAGGACCTGCATGGAAAGGCCTGGGTTGGTTCAGTTGCGGCCCCTTGAAGCCATACAGAGCTGTTATGCTTGTAATAACCCTAAACCTATTAGCTAAAGCGAGTTGAGAGCTCACGCCCACCAGGGTTCCCATTCGTTTTCAGGCTGCTGCTTTCCTGCTTCTCCCTCTTTCACTCAGTGTACCACAGGATCTCGACTCACTAAAGCAGTTCTGTCAGGTAGAATGGGCCAAAAATCCCAGCCAACTATTCTCCTGAATATACAGAAGGAATCACGATTGTTTTTGTCCTGAGTCACACGGATGCAAAGCAATGCTACCAAAGACAAAGAAAATGTAAACTTTGCTATACAAAAAAAACCTAGTTGTCATTAATCTGGCATATAGATGCAATGTTGCTAATAATAATTCACCTAAAGAGCAATTGTGTGTAATTGTGTGTATTCGTTATGTAAATGTGTCTTTCAGGATCTTGTGGCAGCTGTTATTGTTTTGCCACAATGGGAATGCTGGAAGCTCGTCTTCGAATACTCACCAATAATAGCCAGAGTCCTGTCTTAAGTCCCCAACAGGTGGTTTCCTGTTCTGAATATTCTCAAGGTAAAGAGCAGTTTAGTTTAAACCTGATCTTTTACGGATTATATTAATATTGATATTAGTCTGGCTGTAGCGGACAATGTATAGAATGAGGAGCAATGATTTATGGGACCTGCATGAAAAAGCGTAATGAGAAATAGACGTTACTGTGGAATTTATAAAGGAACCGTCATTTCATCTCCTCTAGAGTGAGAAATGACTTGACAAATTCATAGCAGCCCCTTGAAATACATCTTTCCTCTTCCTTTTAAGGTTGTGATGGTGGATTTCCTTATCTTACCGGAAAGTATGTCCAAGATTTTGGCATTGTGGATGAGTCTTGCTTTCCATACATGGGGAAAGACTCCCCATGTGGCATTTCCCAAAGCTGCAGGCGTGGTTATACTGCAGAGTACAAGTACGTTGGGGGCTTTTATGGTGGATGCAGTGAGGCAGCAATGATGGTCGAACTGGTCAAAAATGGACCCATGGCAGTGGCCTTGGAGGTATCAGCCATGCACATTTTTACATCTGTGTTATTTTGTTGGAGTCAACAGTTTATGAAATAACAGCAAATCTGCTTTTATTCAACATTTTGATTTTTTATTCCCGATGCATTTCTGATTTTCCTTCCGCTTTCTCCCCTGTCTACCGACTACAGTGTAAAAATAAATAAATAAAGGCATTTTCTTTGTCATATAGTAAGATGTTGCCAACCAGCAGATAATTGGTTGTTAGAAGGAGAACCATGTTGAAATCCAGAGGTTGTCCCCTGTGCCAACTGTTCTCATTTTGACCACCACTGTTAGCATATTGACTATTTGCTAATGTTTAATCATAATTGACACTTGCTAATCAATCCTCAGGTCTACTCTGACTTCATGAGCTACAAGGGGGGCATCTACCACCATACGGGCCTCACCGACCATGTGAACCCCTTCGAGCTGACAAACCACGCAGTGCTCTTGGTGGGATATGGCCGCTGCCACATGACTGGACAGAAGTACTGGATCGTGAAGAATAGCTGGGGCAGCAGCTGGGGTGAGGACGGCTACTTCCGGATCCGTAGAGGAAGTGATGAATGTGCTATCGAGAGCATTGCTGTGGCTGCTAGCCCCATCCCCAAGCTGTAGACATCTGAGCGGGAGGAATCGCTACCTGACAAATCCATCCTTTTTAATTAAAATGTTTTTTTAAAGCTAAAACAGACAATACAAATCAAAAGCTTTGGACCATCATCATGTAATCATTTGTTTGGAACTATTATGAAAGGGAGAATCATTAAGGGTTAAAGAAGCACAGTAAATGACTATTTTGATTGTGTCTTATGCTGCCAGACATGCTCACCTGTGACGATTGCACTGATCTTTCATACATAATAAAAAAATGTACGGTAAGTACATTTTTGAGCATCTCTTCTTCAAGCATGAATTTAACCACATCTATGTGGCAAAAATTTAGTAAGTTACACTGGATTTATTTAACTACATTTAATCAAACTTCCAAGTTGCTATTTGAGTTGCAGTCTAAACAGTATTATTCTGATGATATTCCCTTTTTGTGTTGCTGTTATCTCTTTTATATTATTTTGTAGTTGTCCATTAATACTGCCTTTTAAAAAAATATCTAGTTACTCCCCTCCTGGGCTACCACCTTATCGTGGTGGAGGGGTTTGCCTGCCGCAATGATCCTAGGAGCTCCATTGTCTGGGGCTTTATGCCCCTGGTAGGGCCACCCATGGCAAAAAGGTCCTAGGTGAGGTATCAGACAAAGCGTAGCCCAGTACCCCCAATGATGAAAAAGATTATTGGTCCCAAGTTTTCCTTGCCCGGAAGCGGGTCACCGGGGCCCTCTACTGAAGCCAGGCCTGGGGCGTGGCACGTTGCCGAGCGCCTGGTGGACCTCTGCCCATGGAGTCTGGCTGGGCACAGCCCGAAGAGATAACATTGGACCCCCTTCGCGTGGGCTCACCACCAGCAGGAGGGGCCAAGGGGGTCGGGTGCATTCTGGCGGTCTGATCCCTGGCTGCAGAAACTAGCTCTAGGGACGTGGAATGTCACCTCTCTGATGGGAAAGGACCCTGAGCTGGTGCGCAAGGTTGAGCAGTTCCGACTAGATATAGTCGGCTTCACCTCGATGCATAGCAAGGGCTCTGGAACCAGTCTTCTCGAGAGGGGTTGGACTCTCTACCATTCTGGAGTTGCCAATGGTGAGAGGCGACGGGCAGGGGTGGCAATCCTTGTTGCTCCCCGGCTCAGTGCCTGTATATTGGAGTTTACCCCGGTGAACGAGAGGGTAGCCTCCCTTCGCCTTTGGGTGGGGGGACGGATCCTATGGCCCAAACAGCAGTTCAGCGTATCCACCTTTTTTGGAGTCCTGGAGAGTGCTCCTTCGGCGGGTTCCCTCGTCCTCCTGGGTGACTTCAATGCTCACGTTGGCAGCGACAGTGTCAAATCAAATCAATCTTTATAAATAAAGATCAACAATCAAAATTGTTTCAAGGCGCTTTCCAGAATCCCAGGGCCTAACCCCAGACAAGCAACAGTGGCAAGGAAAAAGTCCCCTTTAACAGGAAGAAACCTTGAGCATGACCAGGCTCATGTAGGGGGACCCTCCTGCTGATGGCTGGCTGGGTAGAGAGAGAGAGAGGGGGGAGGATAGGTAGAGGATGGAATGGAGAAAGGAGAGGAGAGAAGAGGATGGGCACAGAGCACAGAAACACGTACAAAAATACACTATTTATGCAAGCCGCCGGCCGAGTGGGTCAGCGGGGCCGGAGGTCATCATGCAGCTCCAAAGGTGGTGATACCTGTAAATAAATAGAGAGGGGAGGGGGGGAAGAAGCAGAAAAACTACACAAGAATCAGCATAACTAGTCTACTTGATGAGGAGAGGAGAGGAGAAGAGAGGAAACCATGACCCAGTGGGGTGACAGAGGCCTGTCAGGTGATTATGTTTCTGGACCCCGGCAGCCTTGGCCTATAACAGTATAGCTAAGATGTTAACCTAATCATTAGACGACCCCCTAAGTATGATAATTTGTCTGTCTATGATAGTAACTGGAACTACAGAATTAGTAACAATAAGCTTTTTCAAAAAGGTAGGTTTTAAGTCTGATCTTAAAAGTAGAGATGGAGTCAGCCTCCCGTACCTGGACAGGGAGCTGGTTCCTTAGCAGAGGGGCCTGGTAGCTAAATGCTCGGCCCCCCATTCTACTCCTAAAGACTCTGGGAACCACAAGTCGACCAGCATTCTGAGAGCGGAGAGGTCTATTGGGCTGGTAAGGTGTCACTAGCTCCTCCAGGTAGGATGGAGCTAGGCCTCTGATGACCTTGTAGGTCAAAAGAAGGGTTTTTAAAAATTATTCTACATTTTACGGGCAGCCAATGAAGAGACGCCAGTACAGGAGTTATGTGATCTCTTTTGTCAATACCTGTCAGAACTCTGGCTGCAGCATTTTGGATCAACTGGAGGCTTCTTAAAGAGTTGTTTGTACACCCTGATAATAAAGAATTACAATAGTGTGATGTTCCTCAAGTGAAAAGGCATTTATAGAGACAGTTTTAATGTGTGAGTTGAAGGAGAGGTTTTGGTCAAAAGTTACGCCTAGATACCTCCAAGATACCTCACAGAGAGACTACATGCTAAGGAGATACCATCTAGAGTTATAATGTGATCTAATCTATCTGAGAGGTTCGGGACCAAACACCATGTTCTCAGTTTTTCCTGAGTTAAGGAGGAGGAAATTTGAAGACATCCAGGACTTTATGTCTTTAAGACAGGTCTGAAGCTTCACTAACTTCTCTGTCTCCTCTGGTTTTATGGATAAATAAAGCTGAGTGTCATCAGCATAACAATGAAAATTTATCCCATGTTGCCGAATAATGTTCCCTAAGGGAAGCATGTACAAGGTGAAGAGGATTGGTCCAAGTACAGAACCTTGAGGAACTCCATGGCTAACCCTACTGTATGAAGAGGGAACGCCATGGACATGAGAAAAATGGTATCAGATAAATATGATCTAAACCAGTCTAGTGCTGTCCCTTTAATCCCAGTCACATGTTCCAGTCTCTGTAACCGGATGCTGTGATCAACTGTATCAAAAGCAGCACTGAGGTCCAGCAGAACCAGCATAGAGACCAGTCCATGATCTGAAGCTATAAGAAAATCATTAGTAACTTTAAGAAGTGCTGTTTCTGTCCTGTGGTGAGCTCTAAAGCCTGACTGAAACATCTCAAATAGGCTGTTTCTCTGCAGGTGCTCCAGTAACTGAGTCACCACCACCCTTTCAAGAATTTATAGATAAATGGAAGGTTGGCTACTGGCCTATAATTTGCTAAGACATCAGGATCCAGTGATGGTTTTTTAAGCAACGGCTTAATCACTGCCACCTTGTAGGACCGGGGTACATAATCTGTCACTAAAGAACAATTGATCTGATCCAGGATAGAGCTGCCTATCAATGGTAAAACATCCTTCAACAGGTGTGTTGGGATGGGATCTAAAAGATACGTGGTGGACTTGGATTTCTGAATTAGCAATGATGCCTCAGAAAAATATATAGGACTGAAGGAGTTTAAGGGCTCATTGGAGAACCTGTATGTTCCCACAGTCAGCACATCTGGTGATGGTCCAGTTGTTGGGATGGCCTGGTTAGCTTTTTTTCTGAGTGTGACCTGGAGAGGTGTGATTGGGAAGAATGGCCCCCCTGATCTCAACCCGAGTGGTGTTCTGTTGTTGGACTTCTGTGCTCATCTCAGATTGTCCATAACAAACACCTTGTTCAGGCATAAAGGCGTCGACATGTGCACTTGGCACCAGGATGCCTAAAACCGCAGCTCGATGATCGACTTTGTGGTCGTGTCATCGAATTTGCGGCCGCATGTTCTGGACACCCGGGTGAAGAGAGGGGCAGAGCTGTCAACTGATCACCACCTGGTGGTGAGTTGGCTGCGATGGTGGGGAAGGATGCCGGACAGACCCGGCAGAACCAAACGTATTGAGAGGGTCTGCTGGGAACGCCTGATAGAGTCTCCTGTCAGAAGGAGCTTCAACTCACACCTCCAGGAGAACTTTGACCATGTCCCGGGGGAGGCAGGGGACATTGAGTCCGAGTGGACCATGTTATGTGCCTCCATTGTTGAGGCAGCTGACCAGTGCTGTGGCCGCAAGGTGGTTGGTGCCTGTCATAGCAGCAATGCCCGAACCCGCTGGTGGACACCAGCGGTGAGGGATGCCGTCAGGCTGAAGAAGGAGTCGTATCGGGCCTTACTGGCCTGTGGGACTCCTGAGGCAGCAGATATGTACCGGCAGGCCAAGCGGAATGCAGCTACGGTGGTTGCCGAGGTAAAGACACAGGCATGTGAAGAGTTTGGTGAGTTCTTGGAGAACGACTTTTGGACGGCTTAGAAAAGGTTCTGAAACACCATCCGCCGTCTGAGGAAGGGGAAGCAGTGCACTGTCAAGACTGTGTATAGTGGCGATGGTGTGCTGCTGACCTCAATTCGGGATGTTGTGGATCAGTGGAAGGAATACTTCAAAGACCTCCTTAATCTCACCAACGCGCCTTCCAGTGAAGAAGCAGGGCCCGGGGACCTGGGTACAGGCTCTCATATCTCTGGGGCTGAATGTAGTCAAAAAACTCCTCGGTGGCAAGGCCCCGGGGATGGATGAGATCCGCCCGGAGTGCGTTAAGGCTCTGGATGTTGTAGGTCTGTCCTGGTTGACACGACTCTGCAACATCGCATGGACATCAGGGGCGGTTCCGCTGGATTGGCAGACCGGGGTGGTAGTCCCTCTTTTTAAGAAGGGGGACCAGAGGGTGTGTTCCAACTATAGGGGGATCACACTCCTCAGCCTCCCTGGTAAGGTCTATTCAGTGGTACTGGAGAGGAGGGTCCGCCGGATAGCTGGGTCTTCCCAGGGGGACCCTCATGATAAAGATGAAGGTATTTTTTTCAAAGAAGAAAAGACTAAAGTACTCCAAAGTATCCATTGTTCTTACTTCTTCAGAAGTGTACAACTTGTTTGCTTACAGCTGACGTGTTTCTCCTCTCTCTGGAGGCACTCCCTTAATTCAGTCACAAGGCCCAAAGTACTCTGGCCCCCCCTTCCCCTGCTGGGACCAGGGCGGACCTCCCATTCGTTCTCTCAGTCAATGCAGAACTCTGCTCACCACTGCTCCTCCATCTCTCCCTGCGCACCCATCCTCTCAGTTCTGGTGTATTTATGCTCAGCTCTCACACTCCTTGGTCGTCATGCACAACAACCACCAAAAGGAACATCTGTATAAGATCCTTGTGATCGGGGACCTCGGCGTTGGCAAGACCAGCATCATCAAGCGCTATGTGCATCACAACTTCAGCCCCAACTACAGAGCCACCATTGGGGTGGACTTTGCACTTAAAGTTCTCAACTGGGACCAGGAGACAGTCCGTCTTCAGTTGTGGGACATCGCAGGTATTTCAACCTTTCTGCATTAAATAAAAAAAGTTACTTTGAACAGGTCAGAACTTAGACAGTAGCTTAGTCATCCTGTGTAAATAACTAAATACATTCAGTACAGTTACAAATTTGGACACAAGCTGGTTTGGAATTCATGACTCAGTGGCTCACTGGAGCAAAATATCATGCTTTACCATTAAATTACTGTATGAATGAAATGGTATAATTTAAAAATATGTGTTTTCTAAAGCTCTCTCACAGCTAAAGTAGCTTTTCCAGGGGAACAGCTCTGTTGACAAATCACATGGCTACAAATCTCACAAATCCCTGCAATCACAAGTTTCTCCCAGTATGCCTTCCTGTTGTCCTGATGACCTATCAGGCTTATTCATATTAAATTGTTAATCTAGTATAAAGGCAAACAAGCCAAAATGACTTTTCATGTCAAGTGAAAATTTCACATGAGAAAACTCATCACATCAACATTCCCATAATGGGAACACTATCCTGTCTGACTGACTGTTAGTTGAATGTTCAAGGGATATAGAGACACACACATGTGTGTGTGTGTGTGTGTGTGCATACATACATAATAAAGGCTGGTTATTACTGCGCTGCTGTTGGCTAAGACATCAAAGCTGAAGGCTACAGCTGAATCATCTCACATGAGTGTCGGCTGAGGTTTGAAAGAACTCCCTGACCGGCTGCTCTCTCCCCTCCATTGAGCTCTCTCCAGTAGGCGTAAACTGTCATATGTCTCAAACTCATGTGAGTGAGATTGGAGCTCCTGGCTCTGATGTACAGATAGTTTGTATTATGAGTGACTCTTTTTACAGGAACATTTGCTACCATAGCAACCATAAACGTTAAGTTCCATTTAGAAGAGTTAAGACTTCCTACTCCCAATCTTTCCCTGGAACTTCCTCTACACACAGATATCACTGTAAAGTGTAAAATATTGTTATGATTGTTATAATATTATTCTTGTATAGAATAACTTCTTAATGGAAATATAAAACAATTATCTTCTGACATTGGTCCCCTGATTGTTCAGTCAATTGATTAATTAAGGGAAATCCTTACGAGGACATCTGCTTGATCCATCTGTCTAGTTGTTTAGTCCTTATCGTCCTTTTTGACCTGCTGTTTTCAGTGGTCACAGCACATGAGCCTGTGAGTTGTGCAATGATGGCTGAAGCTGACTGCTGTTGATGGCTGAGCGATAGAAAAGGTAACATCCCAACAGCTATTAGGTCTTTTTTCATCTGGCATGTTCACACAGCAAAGACCAAAGTCCTTCTATTTCACCTCTGACTCTATGGCATTATTTCCTGTAGATCAGAAAAAAGATGGCAAGTATGTGAAAAGGTGTATTTAAAAAGTGTCTAATGTTTGAATAAAACTAAATAGTTTTGCTCATGTACACACACTAATAAAATTCTTGGATGTGTCAATGGCTGTGTTGCAGGTCAGGAAAGGTTTGGCAACATGACCCGTGTTTACTACCGTGAGGCCATGGGCGCCTTCATTGTTTTTGATGTGACGAGGCCTGCCTCATTTGAGGCTGTCACTAAATGGAAAGAAGACTTGGATTCCAAAGTGACACTTGCTAATGGGAAACATATAGCCACTCTGCTTTTGGCTAACAAATGTGACCAGGACAATGACGTACTGACCAATAATGGAATTAAGATGGACCAGTTCTGCCAAGATAATGGGTTTGTGGGATGGTATGAGACATCTGCTAAGGTGAGAGGGACTCACATAAATCCCATAAAATAGCAGAGAAGTAACAACAGTCAACACATGCATACACATGTTTATACATATATCTATATGGGTGTATGTATTTTCCCTCTAAAGAAAGTGACTGGACACACACTCAAATGTACATCTTGAAAGTCGATCAATAACTGCCTATGCTAAGAAAATGCCCAACATCACCTCTATAGTGTAGAGGAAAGATTGCAAACTAGACCGGGGTTGTGTTTGCATTGATCAAGTCCCCAAATCATTTCAGTGCATCTTCCCCTTTTCTAGGAAAACATCAACATTGACGAAGCAGCTAATTGTCTGGTGAAGCACATCATTGCCAGTGAGAAAGACATGGTCCAACCAGAAGTGCCCAACACAATCTCGCCCCAGTTAGAGAAAGACAAAGGCGGGACTTGCGCTTCCTGCTTCAGATCTCAGTAATGGCTGGATCTCTTTCTCTGTATTACTGCAACAAGTTGAGTGCGTGCGTGTGTTTGTGTGTGTGTGTGAGAGAGAGAGAGAGAGAGAGGATGGAATTCTATGTGCTTATCAAAGACAGAGTCACCCTGTGGGTGACTGAATTCTGCTGTTGTTACTATGGAGATGCAGTTAATGAACACATGCATAAAAAGATTTCCAGAATATTTGTGCTGAGCTGATGCTCCTTCCTGTTTGGTTTTATATGCTCTTCTTGCTGTTTTCCTCTGTGTTCAGTTTGTCTCCATTCCAACATATTTGACTTTTTCATTTTCTTTTTTTTTTCTTTTACTTTTTTTGCATTCTGGACTGATAACCAGTGAAAATGCTTATTTAAAAATTGTGTCACTTTCACTTAAATTAACTTTATATTCTATTGTATTCATAGCGTTTTTAATAATGGAATAAGACATCAACACAAAAATCTACATAGAAATATTAATAAAGCATAGAGTCTTTGTCTGCAGTTAAAGTAGATTTTTGTGAAATATATGAGATTTACTCAGGTTTACTAAACTGAATAAAGACAGTCATAACATTGTAAAAACTCAAAGTGCACTAGAATGTGTGTGAGAGCTTTATTTAAAGTATATTGTGTTATACCATTCATGCGCAACATATCATTGTGGGTAGATTCCACCGTAATACATTTCATCTTCTGGTCTGAAAAGTGAAGCCAACACGGAAGTGATTTTACATACAATACCACTGATAACCGCTGGGGGCTCTAGAAAGCCCTGGCTCCGATCCCTTAATTTTAAATCGTGAAATACTCAGAAAAAAAAATCACAACTCACATGGTGTCAACAGCTAAATGTAATCATCCTAAAACATGATCTGGTGGCCTATCTGAAATTATTTTCAAAATTAATTCAATATCAAGCCTTTAAAATGGGTTTTGTCCATTTGAATGAGATGTCTGGTCAACAAATCAAATCATCTTTTTTCAGCATCTGTTAAATTGTTTCTAGGTGCTTTATAGAAACAAAGAGTCTGATGCCCAACAAGAAGCTTCCCTTTAACAGAAGGAAACCTTGAGCAAGACCAGGCTCATATGTGGGATCCTGCTGATAGCGGGGCAGAGAAGGAGGAGAAGGGGAGAGGACAGATAGAAGCGAACAGAATAGACACACATCATACAACATCGCAGAGGCTTGCCTCTTGGCCTTAACTCACTATAAGTCACACGGCAAATTTATGTCCAACAAGCTAAATATTTGCATTTAAAATGGCAACCTTGTGCTACCTTACCTTTGCCACTAGCTGCCTGGGCCTCACATTGTAATGACTCAAACTTCCTGTACTTCTCTTCCTAGATAAGGTGGCGTATATTCGTGCCCGGGGCTCTTCCCTTAGATATTTGGGAAGAATCTTAAGCCCACTCTGTCAGTTACCATGGTGCCCACCAGTGCTTTTGGCCTTAGCTGCAACTGTGGGTTTTTTGTTTGTTTGTTTTTTGTTTTTTTAATATATCTCTTTCTGTTCCCTTCAGTTTTTCTCCATTCTCAGTTCCGTGGTAGCCACTGGCGACATTCTGGTCCCTGACGCCGGCATAGTTTGTCTTATCCACACCAGAGAAAGGTCCATGGCTCCACATATCATTGACTTCCTATACAAGTAATAATGTAGGACTAACAAGTCTTTTGTCATGTCTTGCCATGGTTACCTGTGCAATTGGTGCCGCATTTTTGTGCTCTTCTCTCCTGTCAACCTCATTAGACTCACCTGGGCAAGAGACAGGTGGGACCAGCTCAACCAGTTGCAGTTAATTACCTGAGGCTCTTTAAAAGGCTGTCTGGCTCCCCTCCAGGGCCAGATGACGCTGCATGAGAGTATACACAATACTCCCAGGAGAGTATTGTGCAAAAGGCCATACAACTAGTCACATACCTGGCAGCAACAAATAATAACATTGAGCGACAGTTAACAGCCCGCTTGAGTTCCTAAAGACAGACAAGGCGGTAAGACGAACATTAGCGAGACTCTTCTATTGTATTTCTAACATGAATAAACAAACACATTAAACATCAATTAGAATACATAAATGGATGAACACAGAACCAAACGTAACCAATCTGAACTGACGTGATGGAAAATGAGACACCCACCTCTCCCACGAGAGTATTGTGCAAAAGGGAAGAGGCGGAGGGATCGCCATCACTTTTATAGGGGCACCACAGAAAAAGAAATGCAGGACAGAGTTCCCAAATCCATTACTAAACACCGGAAATTCTGTATTTCTGACAGCTGAGCATACAACAGACCATATTTTGTGTGATTAAACGCTTTATAACGCATTATAACACAAAGGCCCTGTTACACCATTACATCTAAAACTGTCATAAAGCTTTTTGAAAAAAGGTATTACCCTATATTACCAGCATTTATTTACAAATATATAAACAAATAAATGATTTGGCTATTTGCATTCAAATACATACTGAATGAAGTGGTGACTGTTACTATAGAACATACAACAGATAGAAATAATTTGGTATAATAGTAATAAACTAATCTACATGGTATCGTGTATGCAAATAGATTTATTCCTGCTGCTATTGCTGGTTTTGAAATAGAAAACTCCCATTATTCGTGTAGAAGGACAGGTGAAGACGGTGGTTTACATTATGACCACTAACTGCCAGCAAAGTGTTTGCAATATGCTCCTTTTCCTATTTATGGAATATGCATCTATAGGCAGGAGTGGGCCAAAAGTGATCGACTTCATGAGGTTCAAGACTTGTGATTAGGGTTAGGGTTATCTGGCATTGTGGTCTAATTCCAGCTCCAGGAGGTGAGTTGGAATGATTTAAGGACAACATCGGCAGAAACAGGAGGAGCTCTTCACGACACAGGCTTATCCTCATCCCAGCACATCATCTCCATGATCAGACTGCAGCCTCTTGTATGGGTCCTTATCTGCTTTCATAGAACGGTGTGATGATATTTCTCAGATCTTAACGTAACTTCTACAAACACCAAAACTCGGGAGTTTGTTGTCTGCTTTAGACATGACATTGACTCTGCGACACCTAAACCAGGCTCCAGTGAAAGGAAATACTGCCATCTGCTCAATGTAGCCAATACCAATGTCTTGGTATTGTGTTGGATTTGTAGCTTAAACTTAATGTTAAGGCTTATATCAGTGATTCTGTGTAAAAATAGAATTCTTAATTTACAGTGTTCTTCCCTTAGAGCCTGTTAGCGGCTTGTCTCCTGAGGACACTCAAAACTCTGAAGGTCATCTACTGTCCTTAAAAGCTCATAGAAACATTGAACATTGACCAGAACATTGCTCTCACAACCTTTGGGCCAAGAATATGCTAACTGCCTTTGGGCTGCTGCTATAATTTGACCATAAAATGCTAAACACAGATTACGCCTTTTTTAAATGACAACTCTTTTTAAGATTATAGACTATTTCATGCTTTTTATTCATCCATCCTCTAACCATCTTCTTTGATCTCTTCTGTACAAGCTCTACCTTTACCGCTTTACCAGATGTAAAGGTGGTGGAGCAGTGAGAAGCCAGGAGGTTTGTCTGTTGGTGAGTGGGCAGCTGAGTGAGGGGAGGAGGATTTAGCGAAGGTGTGTTGCCAGGCAGGCAGTGTGGGATTACAGGACATGTTCAAGAGTTGTGTCTCTGAACACATAAGTGTCTGTTTGCTTCCTCTGTGTGTGGGTGAGGGAACAGGCACCCAAGTGATAGCTCACATGGTGGCAGTTGTCATAGCAACAGTGTCTTCTTATTCTACAGTTAACTCAGCTGTCCCTCGCTCCTTCACCCTTCTCTCCTTTTCTGTGGTTCATTTTAGCTCCATCTTTTTTGGTTGATTATTTTCACATTTCCCTGCCTATTTCTGTTCTTCATAAACCATATCTGCACTCTGCTTTTAGTTTGTTTCTACTGTGAAATGTCCTAGTCCGTTTAAACCCCACATCCTGAGTCTTTCCACTGGACATTCTCAGCAGTTCTGTGTAGGAAAGTGAGTTTACGTTTCTACATTTGCAGCCACAAGCCTACAGACTAATTACAGCAAATATAACAACTTTTTACAACAGCCTTTGCTATTGTTGCTAAAAACAAACCAGGTTTCTGTAACTGATTTCAATGGAATTATATTTACAGGAGAACTTTCACATCAAAATGGTAAAACTGTGAACAGTGAACTGTTGAACAGTCGCTATTATTCTGTTAGTTTTGGATCTGCTAAATAGCAACACCACATCTTCAGACTGTTGGCATTAACTCAGAACATGCAGGCAGTCTCTGGGCACAACATCCTGTATTTATTTCTGTTTAACTGGATGGATCAATGAGCATACATATCAGACTAAATGATCACATTTGTTGTAAATATTCAAGCTGTAAACATGTAAAAAATTGAGGTGCCTGACAGGAGGAGCAGACAACGTCATAAAAGCTGCTTAGATTATGAGAAAATATTC